>NW_010171230.1:50478-55668 GCF_000695765.1 Mesitornis unicolor
GACTTTATCTAGAAGGAAGTGCCAGAACATTAACACAACTTTCAAATAACAGACAGCTCAGCTGGGTGGTGACCAGGTCCTGACTCACCACACCACAGCACTCCCACAACAGCTAATGCTGGGTTTAGGCATCTAGCATTAGGAGCGCAAACCTGAAAAATGCAGCTGGTGGCTTTTTGCTTTATTTTTATTTATCTCCTCTTCTTAAAAGTCTCCAGGCCAGCCAGAATTTCACAGCAAGCTCCCCTGCAGAGGCTGGGAGCAAAGTAGTTGGTTAGAGTTGGAAAATTTTGGAGAATGATCCGATCCTCATTATTGATCCTCTTGGTTCATACTCCATTTTTGGTTTGGGAAGCTGTCACCACCTCTGTACGGCCTCCCTTAAAGGTCACCCATGAAACTCTTCACATTTTTAAGAGCCCTTGGCTTTCTCCAGTTCATCTGGTAACAGAAAGGTGGGATAGCGCAGTGCTGTGCCTGCCATGGGTGAGACAGGGCAGGCCCTGGGACGGGAAGCGTGGCAGGGACTCGCTGAGGCCAGGGAGCTGGTGTCCCGCATCCTTTCCTCAGAGCAGCTGCCAGCGGGGGCTCTGTCCTGGGCGTAACCCCAGCACAGGATCCATTCTCTCTTCCTTGACATAGGAGTTACTGGTGCAGCACCTGAATAGCCTCATGATCAGTGGTTTTCTTTCTCCTTGCCTAGAACAGCCCTTTCCTAGGGATCTCGTCTTGCAGTTCACTGCTCTGGGAACGAGGGATGGTGGAAGCACACAGGTTTTCCAGCAGGTTCTAAATTCAGTTACTGCTTTGAAGTCATTACTATAATCAACGCTAAACTGATGCAGACTCAGATCCGCTTCCCTGCTTTCCTCTTTTTGTTGTGCTCTTTGGGATTAAGGCAGAGTCTTTGCAGGTCTGGCTCTTTCTCGCTCTTACTGCCTATGTCTTCTCCTCAGGACTTGGGAGCCTTTTCTGCTCCTCTTTGGGTGGATTTCTTTATCTCAGCTGGTCTTGAAATTATCAGCTATCCTTCTGTTATAAAAGCACACCCCCATCCCCTGCTTCCTGCACACAGCGTCTTACCTAGAACATACAGTCCCTTTGGTCTCTTAATGTTCAATTCCCCTCCACTGCTTTCTGCTATCCCCTCCCCTATCAGGTCACCCTGCGCAGCCTCCAAAGTCATGAAAGTCCCTACCTGAGGATCAGTAGCTTAGTCACCTTCCCTCCCTGTCCCTTATGTGTTTATCAGACTGAATAAATGAGGTAGGAGCCTTCTCTTTGACCACAGCTGTTGCAGCTGAACGACCTATCAAGCAACATTTAATGACCCCTTTTTTTTTATTACCCCTATGCAAAGGCACAAAAGTTTCTCTCATCACCTCCTGTGGATTCTGGGACACTGTAAGCCGAAGGGAGAAAAGAAATAAAATGATTGCCTGCTCAGAACGGAATTTTAGTCTCTTAGACACACAGACAGAGTCCCCTGTAGCAGGGGGACCTAACTGACAAGCTGTATGTGAAGAGATTGCCCACATTGTCACTAGAGTTAACATGAGTTTTTATAGTCTTTCCTTAGGCGCATGTATTACTTTAACAAAATAAAGAGACTTTCCCCTTATCAAGCATTATTCTTTTACATTTACAGTTTGCCTGACATACAGGAGTAATATTCCATGGTTTGCTACAACTTATAAGTTTATGACCCTTCTGTGGCAGATCAGACTAAACATAATTCATTCACAGCTACTTAGTGTTCTGGGAAGTAAACCCCTGAACTTAAGTAACTACAGTGTGACCTCTGTAAAATATTATTTATGGGTTAGGAACTATTATTATGTGCATATCAAGATGTGCCAAAGGTTATAAACCAAACGCTAGTCAGCAGACTGTGCTGTTTACTGGCCTAGTCACTCGTGACTCGCTTGGTGTAGTCCTACAAATATCTGTAAATGGAGAAAAATATTACTTGGCTGCTTTGGTAATTAGAACAAGGTTGATGCTATGGACCGCTGAGGATTTTATAACAAATAATTCTCTGTCATAAACAGAATGCCAAAATATAGCTAAGCAGTCCAGTTGAAATACATGGTGTTTCTCATTAAAAAACATCAATTGCCACAAGGGCGCAGCCACTGTCAAAATCAGCAGGGAAATGACAGCCATGCATCTGCTACTCACTTTGGAAATCAGTAGATCGAATACAGGGAGAGAGCCCCAAGCACGCATGTAAAGCTTCCAGAAGGGACTTTGAGGTTCTGGTTTTGGTATCTACCAACTCACAGGGGTGTTGGGGAGCGTGTGGGTGTGCATTCACTGCACCGCTTGTTCATGTATAATCCACCTATACCAGAAACACAGCTTGTGCATAAGGCCCTTAAAAGGTTTTACAGGCAGAGCTGTATAGACATATATATCAGAAACGTTCATATTAGTCAAAGCCACATCACATACTTTCATGTGAGAAATCTCTCATGGTTTATCATATATCCTCCTCCACCAAAGGGAAAAAAAAAAGACAAAAAAGGTTTGAATGAACAATGAACTACAGACTCCTCTATCTGGATAAGTTTTATAACAATCACATTTAATGTTGCAGGACAGATCCTTATATCCCTTTTTCAAACAGGAAGGTTCCCCAGCAACGTCAGTGGGGTTTCAATACTTTCTGCAGTAAGGACAGGTACAAGTACCTGCAGACAGGAATTCCTGGTGCTCAAATCAAGTCCACTTGTGCTCAGCTCACAAAAATCCCTTCCATCCAACTTGCTTTTTAGACATTAGGGATGGTTTCAGGCTTGTAAGGTAGATGCTAACTAATTAGTATGGGGAAGCAAATAATTTTTCAGCCCTCTGAAGAAAATGTTTTTCTGTTACTAACTCAGGGTTTTTTCCTTTTCTTCTTCTACTAAAAAAATGCTACGTGAGAGAGCTGGTACCAAAATAGCAAATACTAGAGATGCTGAAAGCCCAAGCTCAAGTGCTTTTGCAAACCTAGGATTTACACCTTGGTGTGCAACATCCCATGAGAGTTCCTTGTCTGCTGGCCTATCTCTGGACGCTGACCAAAATCCCATTCTGGCTTGAGCCAACCTTCCCTCTGGGAGCTGGGTGGAAACCAGCACCTTTCCCATCAGAGGGCTTTGTTTCAGTGGAATTTTTCAATCCATTTTGCTCAACAATTCTCTTCTGCCCTACCAATTGCAGATTCTTCTACTGTGTTTGCTGCGAGGAAGCTCAGGCTGTTGGGTATCTTAACATTTCCTTCATAATTTGATCCCATTACATCAGTGACACCTTTGCAGCAACTCCAAATACTCACATAAACTGCTATTTTAGAGGCTGTTGCAAGATCCCAGTTTAGTAAAGCAAACCAGTTCTTGCACCAAATGGAACAGAAAGGCAGCTGAGTTTGCTTGCTGTAGCCAAGAGTTGTCATTCCCGCAGCGGTGAGATGGTGTTGCATGAATTTCAGGCTGATATCCCTAATGTGGATGAAAAATTGACCCTTAGCATGGCCAGTTTTACGAGCCAAACTGCTCACCAAGTCCTTCTGAACTTCCCTTTGAATATGGCTGATGCAGATTTAGCCACCAGCCTCCAGGGATAGAAGTGGTATTGGAACAGAGAGAGCTTGAAGTACTGGGTGTATTTTCCATCAATGTGAAAATAGGTGGCATTTCCAAATATTTGGTTCTTTTCACTGGGTCACAGTTCAGGGTGATGTTTACTCGTGCTGGGTATTTCCTGTGACCTGCTTTAGTTTATCTGAAACTGGACTGCAGGGGACGTGGCTTTCAGAAGAGCTCTGCATCCACGTTTGTGACCTAGCAGGAAAAAAGACACCACAGCAAAACCAGGGCACGCTGTGAACATGCAGCACTTGACACAGCGTGAGCCAAGGAGGAGGACCTTGCTGGGGGAACTGGGCGACCAAGGTCCTACTCTCCTGGCTCCGTCCCACCTGCAGGGTCATCTTGGGCCACTGCTTTTTCCCTCTTTGGTCTGTTTTCCTTCTTCCCCTATGCTTTGTCTGTTTTGATTGCAGGTTATGTGGGACACGCTGTGTGCTTACTTGGTGTTAGTCCAGTTCCTAAAACAGGGCAGCCCTATGCTTGTTTGACTCCTCTTAGGCACTGCCTGTTTTGAGGTTATGTGGGACACGCTGTGTGCTTCTTACTTGGTGTTAGTCCAGTTCCTAAAACAGGGCAGCCCTATGCTTGTTTGACTCCTCTTAGGCACTGCTATAATGCAAATAATATTAGAGATCTGACCATTTTTGCTCTTATCCCTTCAATAAGTTTAAATGTCAGCTCCTGCAGGCCTGTTTTTGGTTTTGTTTTGGGTTGGTTTTTTTTGTGGTGTTTTTTTTTTCTTTTTTTCTCCCCAGAGTAATTTTGGGCTTTGATTGCACAGGAGGCTTTGACATTTACATCCTAAGAGGCAGGAGCTGTTAGTTGAAAGCGCAGCTGTACGCTGCACGGTGAGGTCCCAACCTGCCCAGAGGGCTGCTCTAACTACACAGAATCACATTAAAGCGCATCATAAAATTACAGCATGCTTTTCTGTAAAGTCTGGAGTTCTTTCACTTTCCTGGACCTGGCCTTCAGGTTTCATCAGAAGCAGCATTCAGCATTGCTCCCTGTGCCGCACCACGGCAGGGTGAGGGTACCCTCTAGCGAACAGTGAAACACAGCGGCTGCCAAGGGAGGGCAGGGATGTCCTGCCTTTCCAAGGGCTTTTTTAGGGCCGATGAGAAGTTAGGGGGAAGGAAATGCTGACTCTGGACCCTATCCATCTGTGCTTTTCACTCTGTGCAATGGTGATTGAGTGCAGGTGGTCACTTTGAAAGGGACATGTGTGCTGCCTTAATCCTCCCAAAATCAGGGCTTTGCAGTTCTCAGGCCTGGTGGGAATAGTGCAGTGCAAAGAGGAACACAACATCATTAGTATTTCCTCCTGCCTTCCCGTAGTGCTGGTGTGGTGGTACTCTCCCGGCTTGTTCTCCAGGCCTGTGGGGCTGCACAGGCTGAACGTGACACTTGCACCGTCAGTTCTCTTCAGAGCGGCTGGTCCTGCTGGGAAAATTGCTGCTGTTGTCCATGGAAGGGGTCGATCTTCCAGAAATGAGATCTCCCTGTCATGGAAGGCAAAGGAGTTCTTTGGTGTCTCAATTTTTATGCTCTTTCC
>NW_010171230.1:55699-56407 GCF_000695765.1 Mesitornis unicolor
ACAGGGACCTAGTCCAGCACAGAGCTCAGCGCCCAGGCTTCTATACATCAGCGCCACACCACTGATTAGTCTGGCTGATCTCTGTTCAGCTGGGGATCTGGCATCTTGTTTTCATTCAGATCTCAGCAGTCTGACTCTCTTTTCACTACCTTTCTGGAAGGGCTGACTTTTTTAAGCAACACAAGGGCATTGGTAATGCAGCTGGTTTCTCCAAAGATTGTGAAAAAGCTTAGAATATCTAACGGAAGCACAACATGCATGCAGAAGGGTGCTCTCATGCTGCAAGCACCTAAGCTCGCTTCCTTTACACAGCATTATTCTTCTCTTGCTTTGCCTTGTGGCTGGCAGGACTCCGGCAGCTGTTGCTTGGTGTGAAAACAGAAGGGGTAGCGCCACCTAGAGGCCTTAGATAAGAGGAGAAGAGCTGGTTTTCATGGCTCTGCGCCCAGGAGTTTCTGTCTGATGCAGCGTCAGTACGTGGGGGCGCTCACTCTTACGCAGTAAAAGTACTGCTAGAAGCTACACCTTCTAAATGGTTTCTAAATGTTTTACAAGTCCTAAGATTTTGGAGCAGGGCCTCGAAGTTTTAGAGAAACCCTGAGATAGTCCATTTTCCCCCTGGTTATTATTCAGAGTGCGTCGTAGCTCAGCAAGTGCATCCATATGCGTGGCTTCCTGTGTGCAGAGTTTGAGGCTTCCCAGCAGGAA
>NW_010171230.1:56438-64367 GCF_000695765.1 Mesitornis unicolor
AAGGACAGGGAAGTCCTCACTATTATTTCTCCCTGATTCTTTACAGACATCTTCAAATTTTTCGGTGTGATACATATGAGAGGACTGTGCTTAAGCCTGCACTAGCATTTAGTGGCTGAGCCTATACTCCGATTCAAAAGAAGGGGAGACTATCACTGTGGTAACCACCATGGAGTGCAGATGGGGGTGTGCAGGTAACTTTTGCTCATACTTGTGCACCAACAGAGGTGTAATTAGGAATCTAAGAGTTTGTCTCAGTGAGTATTTTGGGTGGCATCTTGGTATCACAGAGTTCGTATGATTTACTGAGATTTGAAAGCTCTCAGTAAAAGCATGTACACAGCACGTTGTCTTCCTATCAGTAATGATCAAAGTGGAAACACAGGTGTACATCTGATGCACTGCATACCCCAGAGTGCAGGCCTGCCACAGCGCTGTAATCGTATGCTGGGGATATTTTACAGTCTGGTTCTGAACAAAGAGGACAGTTCTTTGTAACGGACCGAAGGAAAAAATCGATATTCCTTATACAGAATTTAAAAGTTAATAATGTCCAGTAGCTCCTATGTGTTTCTTTTTCTTCTGGTCACCCAATCCAGGTAATTGTTCCCTTCCTCCTTTGACCGTTCTTTGTCTTCATTATGTTCTCTATAGTACACAGAGAACACCTCAGTATATATTTAACTCCATTCGTTCTAAGCCTTTTCTGCTGGATTTTTAACTTCCATCTGCTCTACAGGTATTAAAGATGATTGCTCTTGTGGTTACTAGAAAATGTACAGATAAATAGAGATTACTGGTGAACTGCTGCATTTCAGGGGAACACAGTTCAGCACTTGAGACGAAGAAAAGAATGTGCAGTTCTCAGCAGATGGGACTCTTTTTTTAATGAGAAAAAGGAATTTAATGAGAGACATGGCAGGAAACTGAAAGATCAGGCTAAGCCTTGACCAAAAAAAGAACTTTGAGGGTTTGCTGGTCCTTTGCCAGTGTTAAAGGAGTCAACTCAGTTAGGTATTATTAGCTAATATAATGAGTCTGCAACATGTAGTCATGATAGTCCCATAACTTCAATACATTTCTTTTTCTCTCCTCTTTAGCCTACCTACTGTTAAACAATACCTGCTGTTGTTTTAGCTCAGGTCATAGTTCAGTCTTTTGAGGACTTAAAAAATCGTGAAGAAAAGAACAACATCCTACTTCTTAAGGAATAATCTTCATTTTAGATAAACCTTTCTAGGGAACATTCGGAGTGCTAGTTCTTAAACAGATCTTGGGCAAGCACTGCAGCAGCTTTGTTTACCATACACTCCATCATTTGCTATTTCACCTATTCCAATTTCAGGCTTTCCCATGAGGACCAGGCAGGCAGGCCCAGTTCATGCTGGTTCCTCACCTGAATCTCCATCAGTTCTCCATAGCCAGCGGAGCTCCTCTTCCAGAGACACTACGTTGACATCTGCACAAGGTCTGGTGCAGCTGAGAGCGTGTCCTGTTGATACAGAAGCATTCAAGATTTATTTGGTTGCGGCAGGTACCCACTTCCAGAATCTTTCCTCCAGGGTATCTTGGTATCTTTTACCTCAGACATGCGGATCGGGTGTGCGCTGCAGAGACAAGGGAACCACAGGTTTGAAAGCTGATTGCTTGTCCTCAATAAAATCTTGCTTTTCTGATTCTGAACACTGGGGCTAAGTCTCCTTGATCTGAAATAAAGCTACACGCTGTTGTAGTGACAGCCCCTGAGTCTTAACATAATTTCCTAATTCACTTCCTTTTAAAGTGAGCTGACTGTGAAGCTCTTACCACAAGCATGTAAGGCTCATCAACTTGGCTTAGGCAGTAGCTCCTGACCAGAGCAGTACAGAGACCAAACAAAGGTCTCTCACAAAGGGGAGGATCAGCTGTCCATGTGCTGTGGCTCAGTGCGCTGGCAAATCATAATGTGCTCTTCAGTCACTGTTGCAGGATCTCTTCCTTTGCTCAGCTGGCACCCAGGTCCCTGGAGAAAGAAAAAATGATGAAGTGGGAGGAAGAAGAAGGAACAACATGCTGCAGAAGGTGCAGAGTGACTTTGTCAGAAAGACCCATTTTTGCAAGAGGAGCTCATGGCAGAAGGAGAGGAAACGGGAGAGGGAGGTTGGTACAACAGCAGAGTATCTCATGCAAGAACAGGGATTGGGGCACTCAGCCTTTTTGTGAGAAGGGTCTAGACCACAGCTTTGGCACCTACTTTCTGTATGAAAAGCAAGGACTATGGAGTCTCCTCTGTGTTTGAACAGACCTGTTGTTCATGGAAAATCCTGGGATTTAATGTGTTCTGAGCTGTACCAGGAGCTGCCAGAGGCAGAGATGCTCTCTGTATTCTACCCTGTCACCGCAAGGTAAGGAGGATGCATACTTGTCCGACTATCTGGGGCCATCCCTAGCAAGTCTCCCGCTGACATCCTTGGACTTCTTAAGTACTCCTTAAATGTCTTGTCCGGCTGGTTTGGTTGCACAATACGTTGCACGTGCTTGCATGGGAAAGAGGATCGGAAGGAAGTTGTTATCAGAAGCTGCTAGGAGGGAAGCTGTATCAGAAGTGCCTTGTTTATAGGCAGGAGCAGATAAGCTGACTCCTATCTTTCAGTCCCCAGCACCACGACACTACACATTCCCATGCACCTACTACATGAGACACAGGCATGGGTATAGAGAAGAGGTTTTAACCTCTGCCCCAGGGATAACAGAAGCACTTTCTAATTGTCTGTGCTGGTCGTGCAAACTAACAATGTCTTGAGCCTGCTCTTAGCAAAATCTCTCACCTTTTTCCTCTTGATGCTGCATGGACTCATTGGCTGCCATAGCATCTAGATGGGTTTAGAGATAGTGCTAGGGTGATGTAATTTGGCCAAATTTGCACTCTGTGACCATCCTCTGGCCACTTTGTGTGTAATCAAACTGTGATAAGACCCTATTTCAGAAACAACACGAGAAGAGGGTTGGTGGGGCATCTCCACTGCAATGTGTTCAGATACCATATTGTGAACCCCTTTATTTGGAGGACTGTGGCCTTTCTTCTGACAGTTAAGTACCAGTTGGTGTCACATGTGCCACTGATGCACTGTGCTGGCTGTACACTGTCTTGCTGACTGCTCCAAGCCTCGAGTGGACAGGTAGGATAATTTATACTAGATTACCATTGGTAACTGCATCGCAGTAGAAAAACACCAGTAGCTCTGAAATCGGGTTATTTCACTTTCATTAAATATACCCATCCCCACAGAGGATAAACCACAGTCGTGTCACATATCTCCACCTCTGCAGTACTGATAGCTGCCTTGCAACACCAGTCAGGTCTAACACTGATTGGCGGAAGTCTGGAAGATCCTGTTTCCAAAGAGCACTAACACCACATTTCTGGGTGTCTCCTCCCTCATTTGTGTCTCATGGCTCTGCAGGTTGATATAAACTGCTCAGACTGCTTGATGAAAGCCACTTTTGTGACAAGCCATTACTGGTCCTTCAAGACAATTTGACACTGGTATTGTTTTTCCTTTGCTTTGACCTGAATCAGGGTGAAGAAAGCAGAGCAACTGAGGTGTGCATCAGGAGTCTTTCGGATCTTAACAATACGGGGTAATATTCCTTCCGTACAAGCGTTTGCAAGATTGTGGCTCTAAGCTGATTTATAAACCACAAGGCCAGAAGAGACCTCTACAATTATCCGGACTAAATGGTTGTGCAAGACAGGAAGGGATCACCCTTACTTGATGCATCAGTCCCAAGGAAGAGGAAGTAAAAGATATTTTTAAACTTAAATGTTGGGTTTCAGTGAATTAGAGAGAGACAACCATGAATGAAGCAGATGATTTTACTGCCTCCTATACACACATTCATATATCTTTTCCTTAAATATCATTATTAATTATATGGGTGGAAGTTGCTGCCCAAAAAAAGATAGAGAAAAATCAGAAAAGCAGAGGCCACTCCAGATGCTTGCTGCCTTGGAGCTCTCTGGCTTAAAGGAGAGGTCTGGTGGGGTAGGTGAGGCTGGCATGGGAACTCACTGTCTACATGGATGGCTTGAACCCATTTCTGGGTGTCTCAGCCATGTTTGGGAATAGGTGAGGAGCTAAATTATAAATAATAGGGCAGGACTGCTGGGAAAGAAATAAACCCCGGTAAACCAAAACAATCAGTTTGTTCTCCAGTATTTCCTGTACAAGTAATAAAATCTAATAACTGAGTTGCTGTTAACAGTTAATGACCACTGCATTTGTTAATGGACCCAGACAAATGAGAGCAGTTTAATACAACAAACAGGCCATTAGAGGTATTAATGGTTGGCTTGTAGGAGTTAGTGCTCTTATAAACTATATTCTGCAGTTTATAATACCAGCACTTTATAAAATGACCTGGTGTTTTCCAAAAAATAAAAAATAATAAGGATCAGGTGAGCTCCAATTTAGCAGTGGAAAATAAATATGCATGCTAAGCAAGAAAAGCTGATATTAGGCTAAATCTCTTTTTCTAGTTTGCACTGGAATCAATCAGGAGCAACAGCAGACATACAAACCAGGGCTGATTCTTGTATAGCTTGTATCGGTGGCGGCTTTGCTTTTGCCTTCAGTGAGTTTTGAACTGATCCCATAATTATTGTAATTAGAGAGGAATTGGATCTTTTTGTTGTTGTTGTTTCTCCCAGACCAGAAACGATTCCACACATGGGATATTCAGTTTTTAGCAGCTGTCGTTATTTAGAGGTTTAACAAGCACTCTTATAGCAAGAACTATAGAAGGGAAGTTGTATAAATAGACTAAAATTAATAGAGGAACCAAATAGAGTTGGTTCCTGCTTCACTAGCCTCTGCAGCTCTTTTAACTTTTGTATTTTAAAAGTGTATTTAACTGCAGTTCCATTTACAAGAAATGTCAGTAGCGCTTTTGCAACGGTAGTTGTGAAAGCCAAATTTCCCATCACTTTACAGACTCACTTCTGAATGTAACCAGTGTTTGGTAGAAATTTAAAGTGGAGCAATTTAAGCATTTGCCTTTAACTTGCCAAATGGGGACGATACTAAATGATTGCAGAATTGTGGGTTACTGGTGAAGGGAATAATGCACACTTTGGTAGGAAAAAGAAGTGAAGGTTTTTTTACATGGTGCATGAATGGGCTCTAATTTGTGTATAGCTGTAGTGTGAGATGAGGCCAGGCTTAAATCATAAACTTAGAACAGGGCTTAGCCAAGCTCTTTGTCTTTGTTTCTGGAGCCGAATTGCAAGTTTTTCAGATAGACTCCCAAAAACATAAGAAAGAACTTGCATAAACTTATCCTTAAGGTTACTGTGACCTAAAGGAAGAATGCAAGAGTAAACTCGGAGAGTTGTTCCCGTCTTTGGCCATTCACCCCCTGCAGGGAATGGTGCCTAAGCCAGTCCAAGGAGGTGCCATTCCTGAGTTTTCTAACTCGGATATGGAAATTGCAATCCAGAGGAACATAATAGGCACACTGGGTCCCTCCTAGATTCATCATACCTGAGCCATGCTGTTCCAAAGAGTGGCCAGTAACTGAGGCTTCAGAGTAAGAAATAAGATGCTTAAGCAGAAAAGGATAAGAAATAGGAGAAATGTGGAGTGCGCCTTCCTCTGTTGAATCCTCTCAGCTCACAATTTGTGGTTTAAGAAACTCCTTGGCCAGGGTCTATCTCACGGTCAGTAGCCACTAGTAAGTCTATCCTCTGTCAGTATCGAGCCCTTTATGAGGATATTTATATTTCTGGCTTCCATTTTTGGCAATTAATTCTATATTATAACTGTGCATTCTGTGAAAAGGTGTTTGCTTCTGTATGTTTTAAACCTGCTATCGCAGAATTTCAGTGAGTGCCCTTTAGGTCTTGTCTGGGAGAGAATGAAAAATCCTGTCCCACTCATCCAGCTCATGCGGTTTTTGGCTGTACAGCTCTCGTTCACATTTTCCACTTCAGTAATTCCTTCCCAGACCCAGAAATCTTAAGCTAGGCAGCCTTTCTCCCTTCAAAACCACATTCGTGCCTTTGATCACCTTCATCATCTTCTTCTGTGTCCTTTCTACATCCCTACTCTGCATTTTTTGAGATGGAGGGAGCAGCAGACTTGCACATAATATAAATGGTATGTGTGTATAATTTATACAGTGCCTGAGTGGAAGTTTTGGCTTCGCTGTCAGTTCTGTTTCTAATAATTACTAATAATCTGTTTGTCTTTTTGATACTCAGTGAGCACTAAGCTGTTTTTTTCCAGGGGTTTCTCCACCACTACACTAAAATCTTCTCTTAGAAGGTTAGTAAGATTGCCTGTTACTTGCTTTTTTATCCTGTATTTTACCTATAATTCAGATTGTATTGCCTCATGTGCTTTATTTTGTATTTGCTGGCACTGGTTGCCGTTCACCATGCCGCTGCTCAGGCACAGCATCAGGAGATCTGTTCATTCTTCTCAGGCTGTTTCTTGAAGGACTATGTGTCATCTGCCAACTGCTCAGGAAACCATGCAGCTTAGCAGGAAGCGCTAGGAAGCGCTCAGCCTCCCTGAACACTTGAGGACACAGAATGAATCAACTTGCCATGCCTGGAGCCTGGTCTCCGAGCTCCTGCTGGGGAAGAACAGAGAAGCCACGCTCCTGCAGACCTGCCTGGCACTGAGAGCTGTGCAAGGAGGTTCAACGCAGCCATCACCAGATGGTGCTGCTGTATTCAGTCTCGCAAGGTCATTGTGCGCAGGGGTGCTTTGGTTCTTGGAAGAAAATACTGAGCTGGGGATGTTTTTCCGCTGCTTGGATGTCTGGAGAGTAGGCAGGGTATGTTCTGACTTGGTGTCACTGCTCAGTTTACTCTGAGAACAGGACGTTTGGGCTTTGGCTGGGAGTTCACAACAGGGGTGTGCTCAGATGCTGTTTGAGATGATCTGTTCCAGACTGGTTCAAGTGAATAAACAAAATTAATTAGATTCACATCATATGAGTCCACAGGATTGATTTTTTTTCCTCCAATGGAAAACTGGCTAGCAACGGGTACTGCTGCTCATGAGAAATATCTGTAACTATAGCCCACCTGTTTAAGCATGCACTCCTCCCCAGGATGAACTGTCCTAACCGAGCTCAAAAAAATCTGTTAACACTTCTTTTCTCCAGCTAACAGTGACAGATCAAGGAATTTAAAAGCCTTGCAAGGTGACCTGCCAAAAGTCTGATTTAAGGGTCTACGAGTTTTTCTGGCAGAACTGTTGCTTTCATGTGAGGAATGATCACGTTACTGAACCTGCTCCACCGGCTCTCTCCTGAGGAGGCAACAGGAGCCCTGCTCTGAGGCTGGAAGGAGCCTTGGCTTGGTGCTCCTGCAACACATGGAGCCTCCAGGAGAAAAGGGCGTGGGGAGGAAAGCAAGGAGGAAAGGGGGCAGGAAACCAGAGTGGCTCTGCTAGGGAATGGGTAGAGCGTGAAAGATGAAGGGCTGAGGAGAGAGAATAGGCAGGAAAAGGAAAAGGACAAGGAAAAGGAACACACTCCAAAGAAAGAGGCTGCATGCTCTCAGCCAGCCTGGCAGCAGCGAGGACCTTCAAAAGATCACATCTTCCTCTGCTGCAGGGATTGCAACGCAATTCAGACATCAGCCAAACAGTATCACCAGGAAAGCGGGATTTCATTGTTCCCCTACCCAGTCCATGCCACTTTGCTCTGAACGTTGGAAAGTAATTAAAAGCATTTAAATTCTGACTTCATTACGTGCGATGAAAAAACCAAAAGAAACCCATCCAAAACAAACCCTGCCAAGAATGTTAATCGTATGCAATTAATGCCAAACGGCAGAGTTGTAACAACAAACTTTCCAACAGCAAAAACATCATCTTTATGTTCTCTCTAGGCTTTGTCCTAGTTAAACGCGTTGCTCCAGCGCTGCGGTGCTGT
>NW_010171231.1:0-474 GCF_000695765.1 Mesitornis unicolor
GCTGGTTTGGGGCTGTTTGGGGTCCATTTGGAGCTGTCTTTGGTTGGGCTGGGGCTGGTTTGGGTTGATTTGGGGCTGCTTTGGGTCAATTTGGGGCTTTTGGGGTCCATTTGGTTGGTTGGTCCATTTGGTTTTGGTTGGGTTGAGGCTGGTTTGGGTTGATTTGGCGCAGTTTGGGGTCAATTTGGGGCGGTTTGGGGTCCATTTGGGGCTGGTTTTGGTTGGGTTGGGGCTAGTTTGGGACGATTTGGGGCTGATTTGGGGTCGGACTGAGGCTGGTTTGGGGTGGGTTGGGGCTGTTTGGGGTCCATTTGGGGCCGGTTTTGGTTGGGTTGGGGCTGGTTTTGGTCCATTTAGGGCTGCTTTGTGTTGGGTTGGAGCTGGTTTGGGTTCATTTGGGGCTGGTTTGGGGCTGTTTGGGGTCCATTTGGGGCTGTTTTTGTTGGGTTGGGGCTGGTTTTGGGTAATTTTGGG
>NW_010171231.1:505-3959 GCF_000695765.1 Mesitornis unicolor
GGGTTGATGTGGCGCAGTTTGGGGTCAATTTGGGGCGGTTTGGGGTCCATTTGGGGCTGGTTTTGGTTGGGTTGGGGCTGGTTTGGGTCGATTCAGGGCTGCTTTGGGTCAATTTGGGATTGTTTGGGGTTGATTTGGGGCTGGTTTGGGTCAATTTGGGGCGGTTTGGGGTCAATTTGGGGCTGTTTTTGGTTGGGTTGGGGCTGGTTTGGGTTCATTTGGGGTTGTTTGGGGTTGAGTTGGAGCTGGTTTGGGTTGATCTGGGGCGGTTTGGGGCTGTTTGGGGTCCATTTGGGGCTGTTTTTGGTTGGGTTGGGGCTGCTTTGGGTCATGTTTGGGCTGGTTTGGGTCAATTTGGGGCAGTTTGGGGCTTTTGGAGTCCATTTGGGGCTGATTTGGGTCGTGTTTGGGCTGGTTTGGGACAATTTCGGGCCGGTTTGGGACAATTTGGGTCAATTTGGGACAATTTTTGGTTGGGTTGGGGCTGCTTTGGGTCGATTTGAGGCTCGTTTGGGGCTGTTTTGAGTCGTGTTGGGGCTGTTTTTGTTCATCTGGGGCTGTTTTTGGTTGGGTTGGGGCTGCTTTGGGTCGTGTTTGGGCTGGGTTGGGTCAATTTGGGGCTGCTTTGGGGCTGGTTTGGGTCAGGTTGGGGCTGTTTTGGGTCGATGTGGGATGGTTTGGGTCAATTTGAGGCTGGTTTGGGGATGTTTTGGGTCGGGTTGGAGCCGCTTTGGGTTCATCTGGGGCCGGTTCGGGTCGTGTTTGGGCTGGTTTGGGTCAATTTGGGGCTGTTTTGGGTTAATCTGGGGCCAGTTTGGGTCTGTTTGGGGCTGGTTTTGGTTGGGTTGAAGCTGGTTTAGATTCGTTTGGGTTCATTTGGGGCTGGTTTGGGTTCATTTGGGGCTATTTTAGGTTGGGTTGGGGCTGTTTCGGTGCTGTTTGGGGTTGATTTGGGGCTCGTTTGGGGTGAAGACAACATCCCCAGCCCCCAGCCAAGCCCCCTCCCCATTTCAGGGGGTCTCCACTCACTTCTTGTTGGA
The DNA here is from genome assembly GCF_000695765.1 of Mesitornis unicolor. Classification (NCBI taxonomy): domain Eukaryota; kingdom Metazoa; phylum Chordata; class Aves; order Mesitornithiformes; family Mesitornithidae; genus Mesitornis; species Mesitornis unicolor. The sequence continues at coordinate 1,546 of NW_010171231.1, forward strand.
GATGAGGTCCAGGGTCTGGTAGACCAGCGCGTACAGGTACTCCACCTGCAACACAGCAGCGGGGTCGTGAGGAGGGGAAGCAGCTCCCAAACAGCCACCCTGGGGCGAGGCAGCGCCCCCTTTTCACCCCCAAACACCACGAGTTGGGCTTCTCAATGATCCCATTTTTCCCTTCACTGTCTGGGCCATTCTGAGGCCAAATTTGGGGAAGGAGAGGTTTTTGTGGTCCACCTTTGTCCTGCTCTGAGCTCAACAGAACTGGTTTGCTATGCAGTGATTTCACTTTCCAGCTCAGTCTCTTCTCAGGGGCTGGAACCAGCAGCATGGTTTAACAGCAGTGCTCACTGCTACAAGTGATAGTGCTGGGATGTGATGGAAACATGGCAAGGCCACTGTCTCACCATGGCTGCCGTGGCTGCACCTACAGGAGGAGCAGACCCAACCCTGCCCAACCAGGGATTGCATCCCACACACCCACACTCAGTGCAAAGCCCAGGGATCCCCAGGGTCTGACCCTTCCACCTTGGACCCTTCCTGCCCTCTCCACCCCTGCAATGGCCCAAGGCCCAGCAGACCCTGCTGCTTCGCCTGCCTCTCATCCTCAGCCCTGTGCTCCTGCAGCAGCTCCCACTGCTGCTGGCTCCACACTGGGACTTTGCCAGTGCTCCCAGAGCCTCTGGGGACGTCATCGTCACTGGGGGAGGATTTTAGATTGGTTTTGTATCTCTATCTGTACATGTCTGTGTCTATTCCATTCTTTCCTATGTCCATCACTATCCTGCAGTATCACTGTTATTGTTTCATTCAATCTGTTGGTTTTCTCAGTCTCTCTCCCTTCTTCTCTTTCCTCTTCCCTTCTGGGGAGGGCAGAGGGGTTCACAGCGAGCGTCTGCCCAGGGTTGAGTGCCCAGCCCAGCCCTAGACCATGACAACCCTCAAGAGCTGAGCAGCAAATATCTGTTTCCTAGGCTGCCAACCCCACATAGATTAATTATAAGATTTATAAAGTTACATCCCCCCATCTCAATTAGTTATAATTAAAATTAAAAGGTTTAAAGCCCTGGAGCAGCCCCAGCAGAGCTCAGCCATGGGGCAGCAGCGGTCACCTCACCTTCCTGCTGTAGACACAGGCAGAGCCCTGGATCACCAGAGCCGCTTCGATGAAGTTCATGGTGGTTTTGCCGTTGTCGAAGGAGACGCAGACCTGCTCCAGCTGTGAAACACAGGAAAACGGAGGTGGAATCACAGAATCCCAGGATGTCAGGAGTTGGAAGGGACCTGGAGAGCTCCCCCAGTGCAACCCCTGCCAGAGCAGGATCACCAGAGCAGTCACACAGGAACACCTCAGGGCTTTGGGGGTCTCCACACAAGGAGACTCCACAACCTCTCTGGGCAGCCTGGGCCATGCTCTGCACCCTCACACTCACAAACTTTGGCCTCATCTTCAGCTTGAACCTCCTGTGCTCCAGCTTGGGACCATTGCCCCTTGTCCTGGCATTGGCCATCCCAGAGCAGAGCCTGGCTCCTTCCTCCTGACACTGCCCTTTCCCAATGGATCCCCAGGAATGAGGGCACCCCTCAGGCTCCTCTGCTCCAAGCTCAAGAGCCCCAGCTTCCTCAGCCGCTCCTCACCAGGAGATGCTCCACAGTGGTCACTTCTCCAAGTGATAGCGCTTGTATGGTGAGGAAACATGGCAAGGCCACTGTGTCACCATGGCTGCCGGATCCACACCTCATCTGTGTGGCCCTGCTGGACTCTTTCAAGCAGTTCCTGTCCTTCTGGAGCTGAGGGCCCAGCACTGGACACAAGATTGCAGCTGTGGTGTGAGCAGGGCAGAGCAGAGGGGCAGCAGAACCTGTCTGATCTACTAAGGGGAACAAGAGAGAGTTTGGGGCACAGACAGGGCCCCCCTCACCTCCTCCAGGTACTCCCCGAGCTGCGTGGCCACATCCACCTCCCAGTTCTTGGTGAGGTCTCGGATGGGCTGCAGGAGGTGCAGGAAGCGCGACTCCACGTCCTCCATGGCCATGGCTCCCGGCCGGGCAGGGCCGCAGCGTCACTTGAACGGGTTCAAATCAGGGGGCTTTGGGGAGATGGACCCTCAGGTGACATCAGAGGGGGACAGGGCACCTGGAGCTGGGCAGAGCCGGTACCTCGTGATACACGGCTAGTGTGGAGAGCTGAAGCGACCTGGGGTTTAAAAGAAATGCACGTTTTTAGCAAACACTGAGTCAATTGGGTTGGGAAAGAGCTTTGAGATCAGTGAGTTCAACCTTAACCCAGCCCCACCACAGCCCCCAGACCACGTCCCCAATGCCACATCCACACGGTTTGGGAACCCCTGCAGGGATGGGGACTCCCGCACTGCCCTGGGCAGCCCCTGGCAGGCCCTGAGAACCCTTTCCAGTTTAAC
>NW_010171231.1:4223-5069 GCF_000695765.1 Mesitornis unicolor
CCCCCCCGGGGACTTTCCAGCCGCTCCTCCCCACGCCTGCAGCGTCCATGGGGTTGTTGTGACCCCAGGGCAGGACCCGGCCCTTGGCCCTGGTGAACCTCCCCCCATTGCCCTCAGCCGTGGATCCAGGGCCCTCTCAGAGCCTCCCTGCCCTCGTCCCACCCGTTTGGTGCCATCTCCAAACTGAGGGAGCCCTCGATCCCCTCACCCAGATCAGTGATGTTAAACAGGACCGGCCCCAAAACTGAGCCCTGGGGACACCGCTCGTGCCTGGCCAAGCGGCTTTAACTCCGTTCAGCGCCACTCCGTGCTCGGCCGTTTTACTCAGCGAAAATTAAACCCGTCTAAGCCACGGGGGTCCCAGGTTCTCCAGGAAAGCGCTGTGGGGCTCAGTGACAGGGGGCGGTCAGGTCTCCCCTCAGCTTCCTCCTCTCCCGAATTAAACCCCACCCCAGTGCCCTCAGCTTCACAACGAGCCACAATCCCGGTTCCAGATCTGGATCCCGGTGCCCGATCCGGTACCCGCTCCGGTTTCCGATCCCGATCCCTACCAGAAGCAGCGGCACCAGTCCCGGTCCCCACCGCCATTTTTGCGCTTCCCGCCCGAACGTGACGCGCTGACGTCGCGTACGTCGCTACGCCCCGCCCCCCCGTGCGTGCTGACGCCGCCCGCTGCCATCAGGCGGAGGCGCAGCGGCGGGGTTCCTCGCCGCCTTCGTCTCCTTCTACGTCCAGATCCCCGGTAACGGGGCGGGGAGGGGGTGCCAGGGGTGTCCTCGGTCCCGTCCCGGGGCTGTGGAGGCGGGCGGGCACCAGCGGGACGGCGGGGGAAGCGGGGGGGGGCTG
>NW_010171231.1:5437-6748 GCF_000695765.1 Mesitornis unicolor
GTACTGGGATGTACTGGGAGGGTACTGGGATGCACTGGGAGGGTACTGGGATGCAGTGAGGTGGCACTGGGAGGGTACTGGGATGTACTGGGAGGGCGCTGGGGTGGAGCTGGAATGTACTGGGATGCACTGGGAGAGTACTGGGATGTACTGGGAGGTTACTGGGATGCAGTGAGGTGGCACAGGGAGGGTACTGGGATGCACAGGGAGGGTACTGGGATGTACTGGGAGGGTACTGGGATGCAGTGAGGTGGCACTGGGAGGCACTGGGAGGATGCTGGAATGCACTGGGAGAGTGCCGGAACGGAGCAATGGCACTGGGAGGGTACTGGGATGTACTGGAAGGGTACTGGGATGCACTGGGAGGGTACTGGGATGCAGTGAGGTGGTACTGGGATGTACTGGGAGCGTACTGGATGCAGTGAGGTGGCACTGGGAGGGTACTGGGATGTACTGGGAGGGTACTGGGATGCAGTGAGGTGGTACTGGGATGTACTGGGAGCGTACTGGATGCAGTGAGGTGGCACTGGGAGGGTACTGGGATGTACTGGGAGGGTACTGGGATGCAGTGAGGTGGCACTGGGAGGCACTGGGAGGATGCTGGAATGCACTGGGAGAGTGCCGGAACGGAGCTGGGATGTACTGGGAGGGTACTGGGATGGAGCTGGGATGTACTGGGAGGGTACTGGGATGGAGCTGGGATGTACTGGGAGGGACCTGGGGTGGAGGTGGGATGTACTGGGATGTACTGGGAGGGTACTGGGATGGAGCTGGGATGTACTGGGATGTACTGGGAGGGTACTGGGATGGAGCTGGGATGCACTGAGGTGACACTGGGATGTACTGGAATGCAGTGAGGTGGCACTGGGATGTACTGGGAGGGTGCTGGAATGGGACTGGGATGCACTGGTATGGCACCAGAACGGAGCTGGGATATACTGGGAGGATACTGGGACGGAGCTGGAATGTACTGGGAGGGCACTGGAATGGAACTGGGCTGTACTGGGATGCACTGGGAGGGTATGGGGATGCCATGGGGTGCACTGGGATGTACTGGGATGTACTGGGATGGGCTGGGGATGGCACTTGGACACACTGGGATGACACTGGGCTGCACTGGGCCATACTGGTCTGTACTGGGGTCCGTACATCGCAGTGCCATCCCAGCTCATCCCAGTACATCCCAGTACCATCCCAGTTCCATCCCAGTCCATCTCAGTCCATCCCAGTTCCATCCCAGCACATCCCAGTCCATCCCAGTTCCATCCCAGTCCATCCCAGCACATCCCAGTCCATCCCAGCACCATCCCA
>NW_010171231.1:6880-7385 GCF_000695765.1 Mesitornis unicolor
CTCCCAGTTCCATCCCAGTCCATCCCAGTTCCATCCCAGTGCCATCCCAGTTCCATCCCAGTCCATCCCAGCACATCCCAGTTCCACCCCAGTCCACCCCAGTCCACCCCAGTCCACCCCAGTTCCACCCCAGTCCATCCCAGTTCCATCCCAGCACATCCCAGTCCATCCCAGTCCACTCCAGTCCATCTCAGTCCATCTCAGTCCATCCCAGTCCCATCCCAGTCCCATCCCAGTCCATCCCAGTCCATCCCAGCACATCCCTCACCCCCACGGGGGTGTCCCAGCGCCCCCCAAGGTGCCAGCACTGCCCATCCCCCCCCAGGGACAGCCTGCTGCTGGAAGCGGGGTTCCTGGGGGCGCTGGTGCCCCCCATGTTCCCCCTGAAGCAGGGGGACCCCCCCCGGCGCCCCCACGACGGCTTCACCTTGTGGCTGCTGCGCTGGCTCCTCTTCCGCCTCCTGTTCGCGTCCGGGGTGGTCGAGCTGAGCAGCAACTGCCCCAG
>NW_010171232.1:0-52111 GCF_000695765.1 Mesitornis unicolor
CATTCCCCAATTTATACTGGAATCTGGGGTTCAGAAATGGCTGATCATGTGCAGCAGATGGATGGGAAATTAATTTTACAGCACACTTCAGAAAGTCTATCATAAGGAAAAGTTATCTTGGAAACAATTTCTTCCTCAGTGGGAAAATATTATATATGTGCATGCAAATCACGGCCTTTCTTGGCTTTAACTGGTATCACCAAAGTTATCTTTGAAGTAAAGAAACCAGTTCTGTTTCCATCAGTTCCAAACATTAAACCACTATGGTACTGGGTTTTAAAAGAGCTTTGCATTTGAGCTGTAGGCTTGAGGTGCAGGGTTACCTAATTCAGGCTGCATACGTGGATTATACACCCTGCCTGTAAAGTCTTTGATCCATTATAAAATTAACATTAACTGATTTGTTTTGCACTGTTACTTGAGATAAATGCATTTCAAAATATGTATGTTGTATTCTAGCTGATGTCCAACTAGAAGAGTTTGCTGGATAACACTTGAATGAGTACACTGAAAATAGAGAAATTTAGTTTCTCAACAATCAGAAGTTTCAAATACAATGTATTATTTTATAAGTCTTTACTGTCTTTTGATCGCGAGATTTGTGCAAACCTCTGTTGAGAATCTAAGAAGACAAAGAGGTTGGAAATAAATGTTTCTTTTTCCAAGCAGGAAAAGAAAGTGGAAACTGAATAAAGTCATTATAAAAAGTGCTCTAGAGTGTTCATCTCTCTCCAACACATCCACTAGGACACTTTGAACCCACTTACCCACTGAATGTATGATCTTTTTGACAGAGACTGAAAGAATCTGGTTACTGGACACTAGTGTCTAGTTGCCGGAAATAAATGAGAAAATAAAAACAGACTAAGTGCATTCAGATGTAGATGAAAATTCTTGCATAATGATCTGAAAATAAGTTATAATTGTATATATGTGTTTTCAGGCCTAGGGTCTGGGGAAGAGGAGAAGGAGTGTCTTTTAAAAGAGGTCAGTCAAGTACATACAGCCAGAAATCATGCTTAGGACCTAGCTTAGCTGCAGAAACACTACACACTTCAAGTCATCATGGACAGATAATTAAAGTTTATTCTGAGCTAACCAAGACTGCACAAAATCTTTGCTGATCAAATCTGCATATATTATTTGCCATTTTGTTATGTTTGGATATTGTTTAGTTATTTTCCCCTGCTCTTCTTTCCCCATTTTCTTTCAAAGCTAGTTTATTAGAGTTATTAGAGGTTATCTATCTATTAGATAGATATTGCCTATTTGGAAGGCTTTGGTCTTTGTTCTATGAAACAGCCAGGCACAGTGAACTCTGTATAAAAGAGTAAAGAACACATAGAATCATCACAAAAAACAAAGAAATCCTGAATACTAATTCAAAGCAAATTACTTAATAAAGGTTAGCATATGGCAGTGCAGTTGCATTTTAAGAATAAGTACTGGCTTCAGAAATGGAGGTCCTCCTTAGAAAGAAGCTATGAGACAAATAATAGAGAGGGAATAGGCATGAGGCTATTGCTTTCAATATTTTCTCCTTGTGGTCCCTTGATGGAGATAGTAACATATTTCAATCCCTTGTCAGTCACCATACTCGAAGAGAATGAGAAGGGAGGGAAGGGCCAGGATGCACAACATCTTTTGTTCCAAAACACTGAAAACTTTTTCTCACTTGTTTTCGCTCACTTATGTTCGTGATTTATCTGTATCTATCAATTACATGATCAGTTCTCTGGTAGCAAATCCAGGCTATGGAGGTGGAGGTCTCAGCCATGCCGCCTTTCCCCAGACCCTCCAGGTACAGTTATACATGAGAGACCCATTAAACAGTGAGCCAAGGAGCAAGCAGGCCCAGCAAAGGGGAAATCCTGCTGTTGATTTGGGCCCAAAGCCTCCCTACTTCCACTCACTCTATGTCCTAAGCAAGATAGAATCATAGAATCATAGAATGGTTTGGGCTGGAAGAGACCTTAAAGATCATCTAGTCCAATCCCTCTGTCATGGGCAGGGACACCTCCCACAAGACCAGGTTGCCCAAAGCCCTGTCCAACCTGGCCTTGAACACTCCCAGGGAGGCGACATGCACCACTTCCCTGGGCAACCTGTTCCAGAGTCTCACCAAGATGCATATGAGTAAGTGCCTCACATCCCAGTTTGCTTAGGACAATTCTGAGGACAACATGCATGTGAGAGTATGTGTGTATGTTTGTTTGTTTATTTTTCTTCTGGCCAGGAGTAACTTATCTCTTGCACTATAGAGCATCAGAGGCCTCATTGAATAAGAGTAACAGGATTCACTCATGTCCTTTGTCTGCTTGGCACACAGCTTTTGAGGCAATAACATGTCAAGCTTTCTGAGGTTATCTGAGGCTCTTCAGATGCATTATTGCAAGGTACATCACAGCTTTTATATACATCTGGAAAAGAATAAGATGGCAGGAGCTGTTGAAACATCTTCCATTTCAATGGCTAGTTACATTATCTTCCTTGTCATCTCTTTTTTTTTTTAAACTTGTTCAGGTCATAGAGGTTTTAAGAGTGGCTTCATGCTCCTGTTTGGAATAGGACCACCTTGCAGCCAAATGCTGTAGCACTGGCAGTCATTCCTAAGACATTTGAGGGAGAGTGATCAAAAGTGTTGTCATGATAGGACTTAGCTGTGTGACTAAGAGGGAACATGTTGGCTCTAATTGACCCTAGAAGATACATTGCAGCCTACAGTGCAGGTGGTGGGCAGTCACCTATCATAATGTCCAATAATGTATTTTACATTATATTATTATTTATTATTGTTATTGATTGGTTTTGTTGATGGTGATAATTTTGTTATATTCTTTGTATTTAAAGAAAATTTAGTGATGTTCTCTATACTTAAAACTCAAGGCTGCAGGATTAAACTGATTTATTAATTATTCAGAGAAGTTATAAAGCTCATGGCTGTAGCTAGGCCACACAAGTCAATATTGATTAGAAGCAGGGGCTTTACATCTGTAGCACCAACTCATCTGACATATACCTATTCCTCTAACAAGGTAGTACATTTCAATGATACAGCCCACTATCGGCAGCTGTTGCTCAACAAGCATCCCACCACTAAACATAACAAAATAAATCCACACCTGTACAAAATGCTCAGAAGGCTGGATTTTGGCTACTGGAGTGTTATATGCACATATTTCCTTTCTCACCTAAAGATATGTTCTTATTCTTTCTTTCTTCTTTTCTTTTTTCTTTTTTTTAAACACCATGTGTCAGTCCATTCTGCTTGTATTCAGGGAATTGGGAAAATGAACTGATTCTACGTAAATTTGGCTTTCCAATTTATGTTGCTCCCTTAGTGTACAACATATAGACCACCTGATGTAACTGCACTGTGATGCACTTTGGTTTAGTGCAGTTTAGCAAGCAGTTCTGTAATGGCATGACATGCCATCAACTAATTACCACAACTGCAGTGCCATATATGACTAAAGTGGAAGTTAAAGTCCTTGAACCCAGCACATACCCTGCACGCACCTGCACACAGTTGTCACATTTAGCAGATACTGTACAGCCACAGTCTGGCGACAAGATTCATATTTTTCTGTTTTAGATGTTAGGCTTGTCTAATTCTCTAATTGTTAAGGTTCAGAGAGAGAGCAAATCAAATGTTAGCCCTCATGTTTTTGCCTTTAAACTGTAAGATCTAGAAAGGAAGTAGAGTTCTTCCATGGTTAGGAAAAAAAATAAATGTTGTTCACCTTTTGAAAGCATTGCATCTTGTCACAAAATTTTCATCCCTACCTCATTAACTTACTCATCCCTTACTCATTAACTGAGTATTATTTCACTGTTGCTGGCAAAATCTGTGAGCTTGCAATGATGAAAGCTGGGATGGCTATAAAGCATAATAACTGTTAGTTGGTTAAGGACTCACTTATAAGATCTTTGATTGCCTTTCCCTTAATACTTCAAAATAGACCTGAATGTCCTCTACCTTTGAAGTGACAGAAGATTTACAGTCTTTCTAAAAATAGTGTTATTTTTTTTTTCCTAGGGCATGCAGGTGGGGTGGGGGTTGTGGTAAGTGAGAGAGTCCTGGAAAGAAGCTCATTTTTTGTGCATATGTATGTGGTTTTGCATTTCTGTAGGCGACTATGGCAAATGTTTGACCTTGCTTTTGGGCTGTGAGGCAAAGGATTGTTTCAATGCACAAAGCTATGCTTATGAAATCACCTTCCTAGCTTGACCCATACATATGCAATTAAAATAAATAACAAAATTTGTATTTATCATCATATAGAGCAAAAAGCAATTGTATCCTATTTTAAGTATTATGAAAGAGTAGCAAGGCTGTCTCACAGTCCAGAAAAGGTTTGAGCAGCCTCTTCATTCACTGCTGGCTATGACTACAGTATTTTGGGGGAACTGCAAGAGTGCTGCACAACCTAACCTTTGTTCTTATGAGTAACAGGACTGTAGATACACAGCAAACCAAATTCTTACTGTAGCTATTCTATGGCCAGGTCTGATTTAATTTTTTTTTACATCAAGCTGTGCATTTTAGAAGTCTAAAAGCTAAAAAAGAAAAAAAAAGTAGGTAGTGACATGTATGCATAGGTATAAATATATATGTCCAAATGCGCACATATATATATTCCTGGATGACTATGTATGGATAAATACCTCTTTGTGATATGGAGCCTTGTGCAGGGAGCAGACACTTGATTAAACCTGTGATAAAGAATTATCTTTCCATCTTAAAACTAGTACCTGTTCATGGTGACTTATATGGCTGTCCCTCACTTCCTTGCTATCATTCTCCTCCGTAATTAGAAGTCAAGCTTAATAGTTAGTGCCTGACACCATGAAAGGATGAGGTTGAGGAGTAACATCTACAGTAAAGCTAGTATACATCTTCATGAAAATTTGCTATCATAAAGTAGTCCTTTCATTGAACAGTTCTAGACAGACATCACATTTTTTCATGGTACATAAATTCCTTCCACAGTGAGAGTATCTAAGGACAGTTCTGGCAGGTGTACTCAGTGATGGCCAGACCCATTTGCTTCACTGATGGTGGTGTTTAGCCAGTTTGTTACACAGTTGTCCACAGTCCTGCAGAAACACTGTTGTGCAGTGATCATTTCCCTCCCATGAAATGCTCTATCTCCTTAGAAACCAACTGTGTGGTCATTTTATACCAGGTACTTCACGTTATTTACCTTTGAGTTAGGCCAGAATAAACTACCTGTACTTTCTTTGGATGCTTTACTGAAATTTTTGCAGTGCTCTGCTCTTCTTCTTTCCTCTCTATGATTCAGAATCAAAGTTTATCCTACTGTGGTTGATTAGAAATTACTGCAGTGATGCTGCTGCACAGATTAATGATGTCAACTTTAATACCAAGGCTATTTTTAAGTAGCAGAATGCCAGCCACTTGCATGTAATCTTACAGACTCCAGAAGGAGAAAATGTTTTTCTTAAACTTCAAAACATTTGGTTCCATGTAAGATTATACTTAGTTCCTGCACTGCAATAGAAAAAGCATAGTCCAAATCTTGCAAATAACTTTTAAATGTACTCGACATGAAAGATTAGAAAAGCCATTATAACCTGACCTATTAGAGCTAAAGGTGCCATAAGATGAACTATTCAATCATGTAGAGTAGCTAAATTTGCCCTACTATAATTGTATTTGACTATATAACTGGTGTTACGGTGGTTTATTGTTACTGCAGAATTATTCACTTGCAGACCTCACAGCATCTTTCATGGCAGCTGATATTAATTATTATTGAGAAGGAGCTGATTCTAGGGAGTGAGCAACAGAGAAAGGCAGCTTGGTTAGTCCAAGTTCAAAGTATTAACAGCATTAATTTCATATTATTCATGACTTGCTGATACATGTTGCAAGACTTTATGACACACAGCCTGTCTCAAAGAGAAAAAAAGAAAACACAGCAATCTTTCCTTCTTTTAGAACACAAATACATAAATTTTAATCTGAGAAAAATACAAAATGAAACCATGTACAAGTTATGTACAAACCCTTTTTACAGGACAATATATTTATCACTGGATATTACATATGACAAAGTCAGGTAGATCATCTCTGAGCACCAGCATTTGTTCTCTCTCACCAACCCATGATGGTAAAAAGTAAAACAATGAAGTCATACTCCTTTTTCTTGATGAACTCTTAAGTTAAGATGATAGCTGGTTCTCAGTGTACCCCCCCATCACCACTCCCAAATTAGAACTAAACAGACATGTGCAGCCATTAAGTATATTATATATATGTGTGTGTTTGCATTTGTGTGTTTTTTTCTGAAGGAAGGAAAAAAAAACACCATCAGCACTGAACTCTGCAGAAATGCAAAAGTTAAAGTTATATCTACTTTTCTTTTTTTTTGTCTAGAGGTTAAATTATTTGCATCAGCTAAGCGTGTGTGTCCCAAGCTATACCATGGCAGAAGCAACCTTTTTTTTTATTCTGCTACTTAAGGAAAACTTGCGATAAATTCTGCTGACATTTTTTGTGTCGTTCCTGTTAGTTACTGTCTGGTCAACAAAACGCTCATATGCCAAATTTTTGGTTTCTGAAAAATGTTTTCTATTCAACTGCTTATATGTTGTGTTGTGGGTTTTGGTGGTTGGTTAGTTTTATTTTTGTTATAAAGATCTCCACTAAAATGCATAGACTGAAGCAGTAAAAAGCTTTCTCTCAACCTCACTAATGTTCTGATTAGATGCAGCGTTACTCTGTTTAGCTTCTTAGATATTGTTCTTAATAAAACAAAAAGTATTTTATATTTTATATTTTATTCCTTTCCCCTGCCCCTTCTCATTTTGACAGTTATCAGTAGTACACCTTTATATAAAACAGATACGTTAGACCAGCAGCCCTATCTATTAACTTCAGTGGAATCTCCTTGGTTATATAGACTACTGCACATTATAGACTACACAGTTTCGATATGGCTGCATGTTCTGTAGCAAAGAATATCTGTGCAGAATAGATGTATTAATTACTTATATAAATATAGCTTTGATAAATGTCACTACTATAGGCCTATGTACCATTCTAGGCAGTGGCCACAGCTAAGCATCTACTCCATTCCATTCATTATTTCAGATGGACTGTACCCATACCTACTAGTATTGCTCAGTACATAAGTACTACAAATATTATGCCTGCTGAATATTAGGACACTGGTGTGCATATATAACAAATTTTAAAAACTATATCCCTTAACCTTGGAATTATTCAAAATACTCTTAGAATTAAAAATAAAGATAATATTAAAAAGAAAAATTTTAAAAGTGCTTGTTCAATTACTGGGGATATTTGTGGTTCAGATGACAGGGAGAGGAAAATAAAAGAAGAAATATAAAGAACTCTGCTTTCCCGATTTTTTTTATGCTTCTGCTATTGACTTTGACAGACATTCCCAGGCTAATCCACTGTAACACAAGAAAAGGATTTCTGTTTTTGCTTTGTCCTGTTCATCGCATTTCACAAACTTTGTTGTTTTGTTTAAGCCCATATAAAACTAGAAATGGCAGGTGAGATACACACCTCTTTTGGTGTTAAGGAAATTCACAATGATAACAGCTTTAATAACAAAATACCACACATACACACACATGCACACTGACCTCAATACATATTCATTTGAAATACATTGGGATCCAGAAGCCCTTATGAACCTGCTTCTTGATAAAACCATTTAAGCACCTGCTCTGTGTTTAACTTTGAGACCATGTAAGTCAGCTAGAGCAGGGCAGTTGCTAACATGTTTATGGGTTTGCTGGTGAATGACCAAGGAGTGAAAACGTGCATATTTACCCATTTGTAAATTATTGCTTTTTTTGTCATGCAGCCAATTATTGCAGTAGCTGTTAGATGTAGTCCAAACATGTGGACGTGCGTGCACGCACACATGTGCACACAGGCACTCGCCAACATAAACAGTCCTCTCTGAATGAGAACACCCTTTTTACTCATTCCTCTATTCTATGAAGAGTTCAAGAAATGCACATCTTCCTTACAATGGCCCAAAACCCCAATATCAAACACCTTGCCTGCCACCACCCATCAGCCCATAATAAAAGGCTATAGACTTTTGTAGTGTCTCTTGTGCATTACATGCAAGCTACTTGTCCCCTTTCCACATCTGGCTGAGGCCAATTAAGTCTTTTCAAATCCATGCTGCCTGAGTCATTGGGTAGCCTTTTTCTTTAAAATTCAAAATCGGGGTTGGGGAGAGAAATCTTTCCTATGGCTAAACTTGGCTCCGTGTATGGACCCAGTTGCTAAAACAGCCTAAAAGATGCTGAAGACTCATAAGCTCTTTCAAGACATCTATGTGGCTTAATAAGGCTACATGGGATCCTCATTATTCTGAAGCTCATGGCCTTCACCCTGTATAAGCAGCACTGACTTTCCCATCAAAGATTAATTGGAAAGAGCTACATGCTTACATTTGCTTGAGGACCTGGATGTGTTGTGTCCTCAACCCCTGCTCTCTCTGGCCCTATGCTTCTGGCTTTTGGGCTAGTAGGGCATGCAGGGTCCATTTGTGTTAGAGGTGGAATAACAGCACTGTCTGTAAACCTGTAGCTCTGAATCATGACCCGTTTTACTTTCTTTACCTGCCACATAAACTTCCTACTGTTTACCATCAATGCTAATTCTAAAGAAATGCTGTTAAAACAGAGGTGACCATTTTAGAAATTTTTTAGAAAAGTATGAGGGAATCTTTGCATTTTTTTTCCTATTAATAAGTACATCACATACTTATCACCTTAAAAGCACCAGTAAGACAGTCACATAGATACTTTAAAAATTGCATTTAGACTCTGAACATCTTTTCTTTACACCTTAACTTCTGCTGTGCTTTGCACTTGCCACTCAAACAACATCCCACTGGAGGACAGTTTTTGTCCTTTCATCTTAGTGCTTGTAGGCTTCAGGAGACAAGTTAAAATAACAGCCATGAGACAGAGAGAGACAGCAGACTTTCTGGAATGTGCATGGGCGTGAGGAGGAGCCAGGAGTACATATCTGCTTTAGCAGTGAGAGAGGTTCTGTTAGGCCACCACTAACACAACTAACAGGAATGGCTGCTTTTTTTTGGTCAAACCAGGAGGAATCAGTAGGTACAATTTCTCCATGTGCTAGTCTGTAAGTCACATATTTTCTTTTTCTTTGTGTCTTTCTTCATTTCCTCCCCCCCAAAAAAAATGAATGACCACCTTCTTGTGATGACTCTGTATCAAATACATATACACCCCTATATAGATGTGTGTATATATAACCACACATACATATATGTGTGTACATGCATATATGCAAACACACATGCACACGTACACACACAGACACACACTATCCAACACATGAGTTAACAAAAAAAAAGTTTAGTCTGTATTAATTGTGCATGCAATTAATGAAAGAGCTGTAATTCCTTTTTTTTCCTCTTGTTGTCCTTTGAGAAAAGAGTAAGAATTATTAGAAAAGATCAAAAACTTATTTCTACATCAGTCATCATGTGGTGTGTCAGCTGTCACTTAGGCCACTTTCTCAGCCACTTGCCTTGATGTAACTTCATATCCAAATATTGGTGCTGGCCTTATTGTAGTCTTCAATGGCTGAATATCAAAGATCTCCAACAGGTTTTCTACGTACTCCTCCATCTAATTGCCAGAAGTCAGTCCTACGTCTTTGATAATCAAAAAGAGGAGCAAGTAAAGATTATTGATTGCTCTTAGCTTTTCTATAAATGTGAAATGCAAATCCATAGCTATACCTGTTTCTGTCTCATTTGCTTTCTACAGGTGACGTTCTATCTATAGTTACATATGGTGCTATCTGTGCTGGGAGAGAGTGTGAGTGTATTCAGATCTTGTCCTTTATTTACGTACAGTTGGCAGCATGATATTTTTGGGTGTTAAACCAGACAGAGACACACACAAACCTTAGCTATATAGGAGTGTTGTATTAGATTCATTAGATTCATTAGATTCATGTTTTATCCAGTGAATACTCACTTATGAAAGAAGGACGCTCAGAAATGGCACTGTATATGATAAAAAGTATAAGATACAATATTCTATGCCCCTACATTAAACACCATCCTTCTGAGAAAAAAATAATAAGAAAAAAAAATCACATATACTTGTGAAGTCGAACACAAATTTCAAAAATTCTCCTGTGCTCAGAACCAGCTTTTCTTTTTTCCACTCTGTTTATAATATGAATGCAGTTCATAAATGAAAAAGGAGCACTGACTTCAAAGTAAAGGCTTAATATGACCCAATGCAGAAACTGGATGTAGATTATAATGTGTCACTAGCCGAAGCAGCATAAGAACTCACCAGAATCAGCTTCTGTTTTGAGGACTGTGAAATGGGTTAAACATGGTCTAAAAAATAATGAAAATTGCTTAAATTGTTTTGTTACTTTGTAGGAGAGTGAAATATTTTAAACAATCCAATTTTACATTCTGTTAACAATTCATGTTACCATCTTTAAATACCTATGCTACAAAATGTAAAAACAACGTAGTCACAGTCCAAGAAGTCACTCCAGAATAAAGCCTATTAGGTGTTAGTATGGTTATACTTTTACTGTAGCCAGTGTACAAACATTAAAGCTGAGACAGTTTAGCTTAAAGGTTGGATTATATAGTGGACATAATTGTTTTCACAATAAATTCATTATTATCTGCTTTGTATTTGTTTGTTTCACTGATACTTCTCTAATGAAAAAAGTACCACAGTATGTTCTATTGTGGTGTTTACAATTCTGCAAAATTACAAAGCCTAAAGTTAACTTGCACAATGAAAATCTGCTTTTCCTAATGACTGGGGTCCTATGTTTTTGTTTTAATCCTTATTAGCTCAGCCTTTTCTTCTTTCTTCTTCTGTGTTTCACACAATTTTGTCAGATGTTGCTAATTTGAGTTAGAGAGAATTACTAAATCAGTTATTACACCAAGTGCCTGGGTGGATAGATACTGCAGCACAGATACGAAACATCAAATTTTAGTCTGGTGGCTATAAAGCTTGTTGGCAACTTTGTGAAACTGCTGACACAAAAGGCACCCATCGAAGGCCTTTTGTAAGTTATCGTAATAAATACATTCATTATTTTATTTTGATTTGGTTATTACTGTACTTTTATGTCTGATGTCCCATCAAAGTTAAAATAAATTAAAAAAAAAAAAAGCAATGGCTTGGTGCAGGAATTAACTGAGAACAGCATGTTGTGAGATGACTATAGCGCTAAAGCTAAACCAGTTTTTATCCTGATCTGAACTCACCAAAAGCAGTTTTGGTGTACCTTTTGCCAAGGTATGAGCTATCATCAAAGTGCAAAGATCTGGAGCTAAATGCCTATAACAAATCAGGAAGAATTTGAACCAAATAAGCAAGACTGATGCAAGGCCATCAGCATGTTGAAGTAATGAACCAACAAAATGTGGTAGATGACAAGGCTTATAACTTAAGATTTCATGAACTGTAATACATGGCAAAAGAAGAGGAATTGCCAAGCTTGCCTCCTTGGAATAAGCAACTGCTGATGACTAATGGGAAACGGAGTGGAACTGCCATATTTGCCTTTTTTAGCAAGTGCTGCCTATGAGCACCTCATGTACATGACCCTCAGTGTAGGGCAGTGGTGTTCACTATGCTAATGTCACAGAAGGGTATCGAGGATGTCAGGCTGCTCTGTGTGTGTGTGTGTGTGTGCGCATGTGTAGTGGGGGTGGAGACACAGTGGGTGTGGAGGGGAGATTGGACCTTAACATGAACTGGCAATTAATATGGTAATAAAGCAAAGAATATTTCAGAAGAAAGTTACATGTACAAAAATATGACTTTCAACTTTGAAAATAAATAAGTTCAGTTTATTAAGAGCTGGTGTTAATGCTGAACAAAATACACATCCTCCAGTAAAGAAACATTTTGGTGAACTGTTCTTTCTTTTTGTCGTCTTCTTGTTTTGATTTAGTAAAATTCAAATTGGACCTTTTAATTTCCTTTTAGTGAATATATCATTTGTCTCCCTTAATTACATGTCCTTATAACTGTGACCATCATTCTCCTTTAAGCCAAAGACTGAGGTTTGGGTTTTGTTGGGATTATTTTTTTTTTAATTCTTAGGAGTCTGGCCACATATGCAGGGTTATTTTTAAAGGGAAAATACTTGACAATGAAAAAAAAAAGAAAAATATAGTTTTTCTAATAAATAAAAATAATTTAAGATGCTAGAGGCTATACATGGCTAATTTTGATTCTGTTCATTTATAAATGAAATAGTTTCCAAAATACGTGGAAGCAATATTAAAGGCAGACAAACAAAGATCTGTCTACTTTATTTTCCCATTAAGCTTGCCCTTCTTAACTTCTCCATCAGTGGTTCAGCATGTAAGAGGAATAAATGTCACATCACCATTCATGAAGTTTTTCAGGCTTTAAAAAAATAGTTCTGGCCTTGAAGGAGTCAACATTCATCTTCAACTTCTCTGATTGGTGGTATCAAGCTGCTTGTCGATTTATATTGATTGATCTGATTGGCCATGTGAGTGCTCATGGGCTTGATTTGAATGTTTCTGGGATAGGCATTATCCGGCTCATCTGTAAACCATTTCTTTTCTGCTAAGGAGCAAAATGGGTAGAGACAGAATAAGGAAGGAAAATGAGAGTTTTAATTAGTGAAGCACATACACATATAAACATAAAAAAAAAAAGGAGAGGGGAGCAGTCAGTAAAGTTTATAGAGAAAAGGCAATCAATAGAAGGTGACTTTGACTAATTACTAGCAGTACAGTGCATTAGATTAATACCTCTGAAAATACTTTTCATGAAAGGAGGATGATGTGTTTGCAGATTTGATAGTAGAAGCTAAAGAAAACTGTCAATATGGTAGTTTGCTTTTTGAATGTAAGAGAGCTTTTTTTTTTCATGCTTAGGTGAACACCCTCTGACTCATTTATTTAAAAAAATTATACAAATAAAAGGCTAAACT
Organism: Mesitornis unicolor; assembly: GCF_000695765.1. Taxonomy (NCBI): domain Eukaryota; kingdom Metazoa; phylum Chordata; class Aves; order Mesitornithiformes; family Mesitornithidae; genus Mesitornis; species Mesitornis unicolor. The sequence goes on from NW_010171232.1 coordinate 13,022, forward strand.
GAGAAGCCAGGGAAAGCAGATGGGATAAGGGTAATGCAGAAAAGAGCATGTAAATTCATATGCAGAGAAGCACCATAAAGACTCAGAGGCTTCTCTGAACCATCTCAGCCTTAGGGTGGTCGCTACCACTAGCTCAGAAATCATGCAGGAGAATGTAAAGAACTATCTGCAGTTGGTGCTAGAATAAATAGGGTTGGCATCCATGATGCCAGATGGTTGCATTCCCACACAGCATGGCCACTATATTGCTACTTTAGCAACCTGGCTACTTGGGCACTGCTTAACTCTCCAGTTTGGGAAGGGGAATGGGAAATACCTGATGCTGCAGATGACTGTAGTAGGGTCTCAAGTTATTCCTGAATGGATTGGTATTCATAAATGGCAGAAAGGCAAAGGAAGCAAAAACTTACTTAAGGGAAGATTAGAGGGGAAGCTGTTCCTCTGATATTTTTGGGCAGAGCTTGTTCCCATGATCATAAGAATAATTTTATGGTACTGATTTAGTGTGGACTGGGAGCAATGTGAGAGGGAATGAGGATGCTGAGAGGCTGCAGCATTGCAGCCATTCCCTCGCTGCTTATGATTGAAACCGCTATATTGGATTGTTCATACACAAGCATGGAGAAAAACTTCTTAAAATTCACAAAAGAAAAAAAGTAAAGCAAAATAATTTTCTTCGAGAGCAATTGCTGCTGTAAGTTCTTAATTACAGGTGTGCAACTTCACACGATAGCTCTATTCAAAGACTTAGAAACTCTTGGTCTTTGGCCTATAGCCATTAGATGCTTGTGCTTTGACAAGCATTTGTGAACAGGATCTCCATTCTCACTCTCCTTCCCTAAATTTCAGAGGTAAGTGTGCAGAACAGTGGGCACAAACGGTTCTGGGAATGGAATTCTGCAACTGGGGCGTATCAAAGCTGCTGTTCTACAGGCATGCACTATCTCAACTTCAATGGGAACCCAGAAGCTTTAGTGTCTCACTTGCATAATACAAACTGCCACTTTTGCTTACCACTGAAATGCTTCTGTATCTGGGCTGGGATCAGGGCAGGAGTGGAAGGAGTGTTCATTTTAAATAAATAAGAAAAGCAAAGCAAAATCCACCTCAGAAACCCAATTATTGAGCACAAAAACTCAGGAGGTAAAGCACAGAATAGAAACTTGAAGACCAGGAAGAATAAGGGACAAATATCTGGGAATAAATGCATAAAAATAAGCAACTAGTTTCTAAATTAGGGCCTCTAGAGAAGTGGATTGATTTCCAGAATTAGTGGACTTCTCAGTCGCTTTCATGAATATGAAATTTAAACACTTATACTTGATATGGAATTTAAGCACCTACATGCAACACCCCCACCCCCGACAACAACAACCCCCAAACTCATGAGGGTTTAATTAATATTTTTTTTTAAGATATGTTACCTGTGCATATGCTTTTTAAAAACATTTAAATTGAAAAAAAGAAATTGTATTAATCATTAGTGGCTTATTACGGATGGTAAACAAAAATACTGTATTCTTCTTCTTGTCATTTTCTAAAATGTATTTTACTTTTTTCTAAAATATCCTATTCATTTGTGATTAGGGTAAACAGTTGCCTGCTCCCTTAAAGTTGCCTGAATCTGAACAATGTTCAATCTCCCATCTCTCTCTCACTCTCTCTCTTACCTATTATAATTAAGTTCCCTTTGATTTGAACAGATTGGACGATAGGAATTCATAATGTTACATCCTGCACACTGAAGCTAACTGATTAAGTGGTTTAAATTATTCTTCCTGACAGAATGATAAAGTTACAATCTGTTCAGAGATGATCTACAGCTTGCCAGACTCCTACCGCTTCTTTCTACATTCATTTATCTTTTTGTCAAGCAGTTAAAAAAAAAAAGCCTCAATTCCATAGATCTTTTAAAGTCATCAGAACATCTGAATTATTAATGAGACTTAAAGGGAATGGTTCCTGATGGGGGCTGGTTTAAGAAAGGTTGTAAAAAAAAAAAAAAAATCTGGGGATGTGTACACATCAAAATAATTTCAGCTCCATTTAAAAAACCATTTAGTTCAAGTGTGACACATGAACCATTATGCATTTGTGGAAACCAATTTTGTGTGATCTACGATTAAACTAACCTTTCAGAGAGGTGTAAAGTGTGATGGTTATCATGTTTTAAAAGCCTTGCAAGATCACATAAACAATTTCAAACTAACAGTTTCCTAATGGTTTGTGTTTAAAATGATTTCAAGGCAAGTTAAGCACTGCGAACTTTTATCTCTACCTCGTTTTTTTAGCATAAGGTGCACGAATTTTCCTTACAAACAGAATTTGGTGCAAGTTAATTCAATCTTCTAGCAAGAAAGGGGAGAATTGCGTGAGTGCAAAGGATCACGGGTGAACTGCACTGTGTTTGTCAGTAGCCAGTGTGAAGCACTTCCATCTCCCCTCCTTTCTCTGGAATTTTCAAAACAAGGCAATTATCTATATGTTAATCTTTACAACAAAACTCATACCCAGGGAGCTGATCTTTAAAAAGACACAATCACGTCTCTTATGTCTTTACCTCGCAAGTAATAAATACAGAAATACACTTTTCAATCTTTTTTGTTATGCTCACAGTCTGACTTCGATATGTTTTCCAAAGTCTGCACAGAATTTCATGTCTTAAACAAATTACTTACTCTTTCCTTTAAATCAGTCCAGAAAACACTTTTTTAAGTCTTTATATATTGTTATATTAATCAACTTTTTAGTTCTCTGTCATGTTCAGTCTGTTTCTCTCCCTTTTGGCATATGCATATTGATCCTTACCATATGTGTTGCTACATTATAGTGAGAACAGGCATGGTTTTCCCTTTAATCTTTTTAGAGCTGTTCAAGAGAGTCCCAGATCTTCCTATGCTATTTGATGGGTTTGTTTTTGACAGCATCACCTGAGAGATGTTGGAACAGCTAAGTAACTTTATCAGAAAGCAGAAAACATCTACTTTCCTCTCAAACACCTGTGTTTGCAATGGGCTATCAGCATCCCAGCATGTCCATGAAGCTTCTAAAGGTTTCATGCTCTTTTCACAAATAAATAAAAATTAACATCTTGTGTAAGACTGTTCGCTGCAGCATAAAAAGATATAAATAATTAAAGTAAAATGATCAAAATACAGATTTCTTCAACTTGTGTAAGACTCTAGCAATTCTCTCCAACAGATTTATTGCATTAAAATTTCTCTCCAGCAGATTTATGCATTAAAATTTCTGTCATTATTTCTGGACTCAGTAATCACATTTGAATAAATGTCACTGTGAAACACCCTCTTCTGAGCAGAGATAAAGTACATACTATCTAAACATAATACAAAGATTTACTAAATCTGTATTCTCACCATAATCCCAGGTTACCTTACAACTGTTGTTTTAAACATGTTAGTTTGGTTTTTTTTCTTTTGTGACACCTGCAGTTTCAAATGTGTCTGTTCGCATGTGTTTGTGTGCTTCCCTCCACACAGGGAGCTTGTTTGCAGCTAAGCTGAAAATTCTCCCATGCAATTTCTTCCTGCATGAGAAAAAAGTAATGAAAGTTTCTCCACCCACCTGAGAGAATAAGCTATTCTTGCTTTCTGTGAAGGTCTTTATTTTGCTCCAAGATAACTAAAGTTTTGGGACAAAAATGCTATTCTGGACTTGCTTTTATTGATTTTTCTTTTTTTTTTTTTTTTAAATTAGCAAAATTCTTACTTCTGACAATGGGAATTTCGCTGGAAGATGCCGGACTCTGCCAGTTCAGGCCAGTGGGAACCCATGCCATGAACCTGCAGGCTTGCTAGATGTGATTTTGTGTCAACACTCAGATAAACAAAGTGTCTAAGAACCTAGCTTCCATTGTCAAAATCATGCCGGGACTGATATAAGTGGCAGTACCTCCATTTAAAGCTCTAAAATGTCCTTTATCAACATAGCTGCTGTTTATCAACTTTCAAAAACTAACCCAGGTAATTACTAAGAATGTTTGACTTGTGATAGGTTTCTGAACAAACAAGAGATTTCCTGTTACTTTTCAATATAAAAAAATTTGACAATATAACATAACTTAATTTAAACATTCCTCTAAGTGTAATTACCAACCTCCCAATTTTATTAGTGTATCAATATCAGAAAATCTTCATCATGGTTATAAATCAAAAAATCCTATTTGATCAATTTGACTATAGTTAGCAGTGAAAATTGCACATGGTATAACTAAAAGTCAAAACTTTAAACCTTTCAACTTTAGGACAGAAAGACGTAAGAGAATTAGACTTCAATAGGATTTGAGAATTCAGATCTGCAGTCATATTAGATATTCCTCTTCTGCTGCTCACAAGTAGATAAGTTGCTTCTCCAATATACGCTGTTTATATTTTTTCTATTATTTGAGCTGCACAGTTATACAAATACTATTTTTTCGGATAAAATCATTATGTAGTATGTGACAAGTGGCTTCATATTAACACCCTTCCTTTGCTAAATGGAAAACAGATAAAACATTAATGGAAAAGCATTTTGGTGTCAAAGCGATTAACATTCTTCCAAAATGCATAACTGCTCTCGACTATCTTCAGTCAATATTGCCAACATAAAAAGATGCTCATGAACATACACAGGGGACGAGGGAGTAGGGAGAGGAAGGGAGAAGAGGAATTGGAATGAGGAATGGGAAATTAAAGTAATGTCTGCATCAGGGTAGGCATCTTCATTGAGCAGGAACCTGGGTGTTTACAAAAGGACACGTGCAATTAGAAAGGCAAGCAGATGACAGGATAAAAAATAAAACAGGGTTGAGCAACAGCAGCAGCAGCAGCAGCCAGTTTTACTTCTGGTTTGGAGGGAAAAAAAGACAAAAGAAAACAAACAAAACAACTAAACAAACAAACCAGTAGCTGAATAAAGTTTGTAACTATTTTTTTTTTAATTTCACAAATTTTCACAAGGACAAAGTTATAGAAGGAAACCCACAGCAGTTGCTAGGTCATGCAGAACCATTAATTGTCATACCTTGGCCCATTCTATTCATCCTTGTTGCACTTTAGGAAAAGAAGTAAGCTATGTAAGTTTTACAATGCTTTCAAATTGTCATATTTCCTGTTGAGCACTTTAACTGGCACATCCTTGTAGTAATAAATATTCTTTGGGCAAAACATGGTAACTTTCTTTGCAAAAAGAAACACATGATTTTGTCTTTATGATGAAGAGCAGTTGTAATAGACTCATTTGTAAGGGAGCATCCATAATTTGCAATGTATTTCACTGATAGGACTTAAAGCTGCATTTGAATGCACGCACACATATACACTGTATTCCGATCATTATGCTGAACATTGCACAGTGGTACTCTCTGCAGCCCACTTATATAGTTCCAGGTTTTGTCAGTAAAAGTGCTTGGCTTCATTGTCAATTCACACAGCAAGCAAATCTTCAAAATTATCATGCTTGGGGAAGGGGAAGGTAAAAAACAACACTAACCATAAAAGCACCTTGTCTGGGTTGGCAGTCACAGTGCTAATCACTTCCACATCCCAATATTTATTTTCTGTCTGCATGCTTTCTTGCTGGGTAATCGAGGAAGGTGATAAGTGTTTCTAGCCTTTCTAGCCTGGGAAACACTTCATATCACTTAGAACAAGTTCTATATTTCAAAAGGTTGGCATTTGAAATTTAAATAAACAAGCTTGAAGCATCATTTCTACGGCTGTCTAGGATAGTTTCCTTTCCACTACTTTATTTAATTCCTTGCCACAATTATTTTTTTTTTGGCTAGGTGTGTCATTTGTAAGAATCTGCAAGAACCACACTCTGGCAAATGACTAGAACATGGTGCCTCAGTAAAGTGAATATTTCCCCCTAATCCTCTCATTCTGCTCATTAGCTGTGTAGGGCTTTTCTTCCCAAATGGGAGAAACCTTAAAGGCACTCAATTGTCTTCCCCTGTATTCCTATGTACTGGCAAACATTTGCTGAAAAGAACCAGCTAGAACATGGAGCAGGACTTCTGGAGGATCTTCACATATGAGGACTCTCGTTGGAAGATTTATACACCACTCTAACTTGGAAAAGTTAAACTACCATCTGGGAAAAGGAACATAGTCCCTCGAGATCCAATACTTAAGCATAGAAAAATGCTTGCTCTTTTCTGAACATTATTTATTCTGTACATAAGGTGACTAATTCACCTTTCAAAGATGTAAAAGTCCCAGGAAGGCAGTTTTTAATGACCTACATCCAATATTTATGATACGTATGGCTTTTTATCCCAAATGTCAAAAGTGAAAGAAAATATAGGTATTCATGTGGCAGTATAAATAGACAGAATAATAATTTAATATGCAATTAGATTCTTTCAAAACTTAAATTAAACCATTGGAGTTTTACAACTCCATGCCCAGACAATTTCAGTGTTAAAGGGAAAAGACACTATCTCCAAAAGGCTAGTATTTTAGAGAAAGTCCTTAAAAAAGCAGAAAAGTCCCTGATGTTGCTTTAGTATAAAGCAGGTGCGTAGCAATAATCTATACAAAGAGTGTAAGCCCTATACAATATAAGCTTTCAGAGTGAAAAATCAGTAGAGATTTTTTTTAAATGGGTTAGTTTTATAAGCTTCAAATAAATGTAGCAACTCCTGTAAATATGAATATAAAAAAACCTACTGCAACATACATCAACACTTCTGGACTAAATTACTTTCTTTGTGTAACTCTGACATCAAGAGCAAGTGTTCATGTTAAATATACTCTATTTTCTGATATGTAGAGTAACTGCAGTGAGTTATTGATGTTTTTAGTGTGTCTATGGGTTTAGAATTTTTTTTCTCCCCTAGCATCATAAATAACTTTTGGTCCGTCTGCTTTGTTGCTGTTGTGCTTAAGGGTTTTATGGTGGTGAAATAAAAATGACAATCACATGCACACTGTCATACATATGCAAAATATGTGTACAAAAAGGGAGAACTCCATGGGAAAACAGGGAACATTGCTGCTAGAAACATTAACTGGGGAGAATGAGTAGTGAATGCAAGTTTCACACACAGTGGGAGCAGGTACACATATCAAAGTCTATCTTCCTGCACATACTTCTGTTTTTCCCGGGAATCCCTGGTCTTGGTGCGGTTCGGTCGGTTTGCTGTTGAGGGGATGGAGTGAACTGATGAGCTCTTCTTGCTGGAAGAATAGGAGGAATGGGAGGAATGAGAAAGACTGGCTCGGGACTGGCCAGCGTTGTGGTCAAATTGCATTAAACAGAAGATCAAGTCTGTCGGCACAAGCTCAAATTCATATGGTGGGTTTGTGATAACATAACTGGAAAGAAAAAAAAGAAAGAAACAAAGAGAAAGCAGGTTTAGGTTTGTACTAAAATATTCTTCTAGAGTTGTTAACTAATGAACATTTACCTAGGTTTTTGCATTCAGTTCCTTCAGTGTGTACCTAATTTTAGCTTACATAATACCCATTATGATTTAGGACCTTCTTGTGTCACCTACCACTTTCTGTATGTTTTCTGTTGCACAGGCATACAGTCTGAGTAGGATGCCCTTTAACTGAATCGTGTCATGATTTTTCAGAGAAGACACAATACAAAATCATCCTTCTTTCTTTAGCTGCACCATAATGCAGTGACTCTAGCCAACAGATTTACATATTGACAAAAAATAGTAACATACCCACCAGCAATGGTATTTAAATAGCTGAAAAGCAGGGAGACAAGGATTTTAGGTGCAGTTATATTTAAATACATCTTTACTGTACATATATAAAATATTTAAATACTGTTGATAGACCAAAGGATATAATTATTTGTTTGTGACTGTATATAAAATAAGTTAAGGAAAATTTATCAGCAAATTTGCAGTGAGGTTAAATTTTTTCATTCATTCCATGTGTGCATTCATAGCCTCAAAGAGCATTTATGAAGATAAATCTGCACATCTAGCATTGCTAATTATACAGCCTAGGCCTGAAATAAAAACTCTTATCAATTTCAAGAATCCCTACCTTCAACTAACCCTCTTTCAGGGCAGGAAGACCTTATAGAGCCTGCTGCTAATTTTTTTTCATAGAATCACAGAATGGTTAGAGTTGAAAGGGACATTAAAGATCATCTAGTTCCACCTCTCCTGCTATCGAAAGGGACACCTCCCACTAGACCAGGTTCCTCAAAGCCTCATCATGTTAAAAACATATTTGAGCAAGGCAATATGCATTTTCTGTCCAAGGAAGAAATGAGTAAAAATTGATCATTAAGCTCACAACTTCTTTTCAAACTAATTCAGTGCTTAAAAGAAATCTAGCTTAGCTGCCTCAGGGACAAAAGTCACTCATTAATCCAAAAAAATAATCCCAAGTATAGCAAGTACACTGTAACTCTAAACTGAATATAGTTTTTTCTACCCAATTTGTCCAAATAATTACAGAAGAAATCACTTTGGTGGGCTGCAGTGTTGTTTATTTACACATTCAACCAATAATTATGCCTTGTGTAGAGAATCAAACAGCAACAGATGGTAGATTTGCGATAGTTCTCGTGTGGGTCTGTGTGTGTATTTCTAGTAGGCACTTAATTAAGACACATTTCAAGTTAACTGCTAAACAGCCTTCAGTTTCCAAAGATGGAAATGTGTCTGTTCTATTTAAAGCACTGAGGTCAGTCTTGGTGCTACTGAAGTAAAACTGCAGCCTACTAAGAGAAGGGTTTCCATTTAGTGGAAGAAATTATGATTTGACATGGATAGTACCAATGGAAAGCCCACAGGAGTATTTTTCGAGCATTCAGAAAACAGAAAGTTTAGCTACTATAATCTAAATCATTATCTAGTAACTTATAGCTGATTTATATAAACAAAATGAAGTCCTTTCCTTGTATGCAAGCAGTGGGTCATCATAAATCAAACAAGATAAAGATATGTTCTGAATATTTAAACATTTTCATTAAAATTAGCTGAAAACTCATGCTATGCTATCCAGTCTATGATTTAATGTCAGTAAAAGAGTCATTATGAAGTTCTCAAAGAGTTACTTTTTGTGGCAAAGTTATGTAAAAAATGAAGAAAGTTCTTTTATAGATTTATTATAGACACTGGGATCTTCCTTGCTGAGAAAATCGAAGAACAGTGAAGCAGAGATGTTCTAAAAGACTGGACTTACCGTTTAGTGCATTGGCTGGGAGTACTTAAATGTGCATCCCTTAATCGATAAATTCCAAAGCAAAGCATATTGTATGTTTTCAGTGCTTTACAAAATAGATCTCCATAACAACCTCCATCCTAAGAGAAAGAAAGGAGAGAAAAAAAACCAGAGAACAGTACTTTTATTTTCCTCTGTTAACACAGTGTCAGGGAGCATGATTTTCATTATGAGCCTGCACAAAAAGGACAATGTATAGACAGTCCACTGTTTGTCACAAATGAGAATCTTTTACCCAAGGAAATGAATAATCTAAATGTTTTCATTCAAATAAGTAATTATGTAAAGTGATCACTATTTTTGGAGAGTCTTGGTCCACAAAATGATGGTAAGTTAGGAAGAGTGAGTGATTTGCTTTAAGCTAGAAATATAAATTCTGGTACCAAACAATGAATATTCTACATATTACAGTAACTGTGGTATCAAAATTGTAAGTATTTTTACCCCTTTTTTGGCAGTAGCCATATTGTCATCTAGACAAATATATTCACTGGAGAGCACAACAGAAATTTGAGTTCTGAGATGTTTTCATGGGTTGGCCTGTTGAAAGGCTAATGAAATTTCTCCCACTTTAATATAATGATGAAATGTATGCTACTTTTCATAAATAATATAACATGTTTTGATTGGAAAAAAGAAGTTTAAATTTGATAATTCGCCTATCTAAAATATTGATTCTTAAATAATGATGAGTTTAATGCATTCTACATTCCCTGATGTAGTGCAACTGAGGCTCTAGCAAAATAGCATTTCAAGGATTGGCATTGCTTGTTTTATTTCTGAAAACAGTGTGCTGCGTGCCCAAGTGTTTTGAGCTGTTAGCTTCAGCTATGAACAGACTTCCACATGAACTGAAATGCTGTTTACTTCTATCTCTGTGCTCTCATCACCCTTAATCCTTGAACTGGGATTCTCTGTCATTTCTGTGAAGAAGTTGCTCCATTCTTTTTGAATGGTGGTGAACACACAGTTAATTTAAGAAATAACAAATTCTACATCATTATCAAAGCAAAGTGCTTTGAGATTTGCCTCAAGTTTACGAGATTTGGTCCAGAAAACAATTTTAGATCCTTCTTTATCCAAATGCATAATTTTTTAAAGATGGTTTGTTTATTTGACTTTGTGTGGTGCATTTTGGGTTTTTTTAATTTCTCTCTTAGGACAGGGGAGTCAAAATGTCAGAAAATTAGGATTTCACAATAATTTTTTCATCCAGAAACAGCAGAAAACAAACCTTATAGCTTTGCTTTCAAGCTAATAAGCATATTTTAAGCAAGAACTGGAAGCTCTGTGGAAAGACCGAACAAACATATCAAAACCCAACAAAGATATAGATATTGCTCATGTTTACATTTCATTATTGTAAAAATGGTTATATAATCCACATCAGCTCATCCATCTCTTTAGCTGACAACTAAGAAGAATCACAGGATTTTCTGTATGATATATCCAGTCAAGGAGCCTGGAAAGTCACACAGCTTCATAAATAGCATAAGAGCAACCCTGGCATCCTGTTCTGTAAATTGTCCAAAAGATCTATTAAATTTAATAATAGAAATTATATGCTTATTAAGGGTAATTTTTAATTCAGTCTGAGAGAAAACAAATAGATTGCAGACCAGTCCTATGTTTTCCTCATGATCTTACCCCTAGGTCTGCGAAGGGCCCATCATACAAAGCCAACTGAGCAACTCGACACCTGTCCCTGTTTGCAAGTGTCTGGGGCGTGCTGTAACCTCCTCTCAATGCATTTTCCTCAGCAATCAGCGCTTCCAGCTCTGGTGTGGCTCCTCCTGTTACCAATGTCCGTATCAGTGTGAGGATATTGTCATTGAAGTATGTCTGCAGAGATAAAAGAAAGCTCTTTAAGCAAACACCATTAAAGCCACAATTGAAGACATCCAAATTACAACTTTTCTGGGTTTCTGCTGTTTAAAGTTCTTGGCTGTCTCTTCAAATAATTTTATATAGAAAGTGAAAAGACAGCAGCCTCCAATTACTCTATTTTCTTCTATCCCATTAGGCTTCTATACTAGACCCTTCCTTTTAAACACCAATTCAGGCTGATTTTTATTAAAGTACAAAAATTTGAATGATTTATGTTTCCTATAATTGGTGTTAGTAATGATGCAATGACTGCTTTCCTTCTCATTGCTTTCATGTCTAATAATGGGCTTTAGGACATGTAATTGTAAAATTCAGACCACATTTAAAGCTTACACAGGCTAGATTGCCTTTTTACTCTTGTCACCAATTCGTTGGGGAGCTGCCTTTGTGCTGCAAATGTCATTACTTATTACTGTGGCTGGACTCTAGCAGTCTAACTGATGTATTGTACTAAACATCTTATTACAAGACTTGACAGTGTTCAGACATAAGCATGTATCAATTAAACATCTTGAGTTCATTCCAGATAAATGTATGATGAGTTTGGGATCCTGGTGGTCCTTTTAAAAAACTCAAGGGTATAGGGTAAGTGTGGTTTATTAGGAAAGATTTACTCCACACTGACATTTTGCCAGCATCTGTAGCATTGCAGGTCTCTCAGGCAAACAATGGGTATTTTAAATATTAATTTAATGCCAGATGAATAACTTTCAAGTTCACTCAAAAGTATACTGGTATAGTTCAGAGATACCCAAGTTAAATATCTGCAGTGTAATGTACTGGACAAAAGATAATGTTGAACAAAAAAAAGGAGACACCATCACCTACAATGTCACTAATGTCTGTGTTATCAGAACCTTTGAAAGTGTGGGGAACACATGAGAATAAAAGGAGCTCAATGTTCACAGGACTGACATTACTGGACTTCTGAATTCCATTACTAGATTTCTGACTTCTGTTGAACTTGGGACTTGGAACAAATGTTTGTAAACCAACCAAATAAAAATGACTACTGAATTCTCACAGTGCTTCTTGCCCAAAGATAATACTTTTTAAATAACACTTTTGGATGAAATTCATAGTTCTATCCATATATTTAATATATGGGTAAACTGAGGTACATGCTGAAATATATAATCCTGAGATCAACAAGCAGAACAGGCTTCCTATCCATGTTACTTTGATATTCTTTCTTTGTGTAATGAAACTTCAGTTTTACTGTTCACTTGAGATGACAGATAAAACAGAAGAAAATGAATTCTGTGTGGAACAGTTGTTCACTGTTACATTGAAGCTTCATAACTTCAAGCTTCTCTCCTTATTTACATAGACATATATGCCACTCACCTGTTGACTACAGTAAAATGAGAGGAACATATTGCTATTGTTATATGTGCCCGAAAGCAAATACATGCATCTCATCAACTCCAATTATTTTAAATTAGCCCAGGTAAGGCACTAGATACTTTAAATACAAAGTGTACTGTAAAGAGTTGTCTGACATTAGCAGGGGTTCAGGAAGATTCAGTTAGTCTAAAGCCACAGCTAATCGCAAATCAGCTCTTACATACGTGGATGCACTGTTTCAAGTGTAACACTCAAACCTTTCTTAACATATAGAAAAATCAATGTGACTTCTTGCAGGAATGTAAGTCTGGAGTGCTATTCTTAGTTTTACATCTATAAATCAAAATATGAGAACATGAAACAAAAGTAAGGCATATCTTTACTGGTAGTTTTTTCAAGTCTGGTTTACAATGAGGCCAACTATGGTAAGAAATGTTCACCCGCTCTAACACTGATGGATGCTGGCTTATATAAAATAGTCTGTTTTCATAGACTGCTGACTTGCAGTGATTGGTAAAACATGCAAAAGTCTAAAATTGTACTAATAATTTTATTATTCTTAAGGAGTTATCATTAGGCCAGCCTTCACTGGTTTCCAGCTCTCTCTCTTTATTCTGTATTTCAAAGTAATAGCAACTATAGTCAGAATCCAAGATTTAAACACATATACTCTTAGCTCATCTGAATATTGTACTGTGCAAGTGCACAATTACCCCTTATCATAAATTCGGTTGTAGCTCACTAGTGCATGATCTACTAAGAAATTATACTGTGGCCATATAATTCATTTTACTACAGATCTCATATTAAAAACAAGAAATGAAAGCAGTAGTAAAATAAAGTATCACGTCAGACACCTGTCACAAATTCATTAATACAAATAAAATAAAATAAAACGCCTGCCTCCAACCCCAGTGCAAATAGGACATAATGGGACCAATTCTGACTTATGTCATGTGCCAACCAGGAGCAACTCTGGGAGTCACACACTGCTATGAAACCAATGCAAATGAGAAAAGAATCAGGTCTATTGTTGATGGAACAGAGTGCTGCCACCAGAGAAAGGTCTCCCACTGCTAGACAAATGTTAAGGCAAAGCTAAGACACTTATTAGCAAAGGAGGCAACATTTATCTTCGAACAATGGCTTAATTTGGGTTTCACACCATGACTGATGTGGATGTCACCATTTATTCAGATGGATGAGTGCAGCCAAAAGATGGGGGCGTTGCTCTCAATGAGTGAAAAGATTCCAAGTTTCAGGACGGACTGCTCTGATGTTGCAACAGATCAGAAAATGCCCAACCATGATGAAGAAAGGACAGGTAAATAGGAAGCTGCACCTTGTCACCTTCTGCTAAATAGGGCTGCCTCCTCCTGTACACTACCCAGGAAAAATTCCTCTGTCTGTGCTTTCAAATGTCACCAAAAAATCACACTGCTCACATTACCTCTTGCCAGTTTGGAAGTGGGGGACACTGAAAAGCTGAACTAGCTGATATCCATTTCCTTTGGAATAATAATAAACTGAAATTAATTTAAGAGTGATCTTCTACTTGCTCTGTGGGAGGGTACATGGCCTGGATATGCCAGTACTTGTAAGAAACCGATCTACAGAATGTCTTTGGAAAGGTGCTGCTGTACTTAAAGTAACAAGACACTTTCCAGTGATGGTAGTGAATCCCTTTTGTTGACTGTAAAATCATAACTGAAGAAATACTTGTTTGCTGCTGCCATGAACTGAACCCCACACTGGACATCTGTATGACATTGCTATAACTGGCATCTGCAATGAGGCTATGAAATATAGTCCAAATACAGAAAAAAGGAAATGCATCATAGGCACTGAAACTGGGTAAGTAGCAAGGAAATTCTGACACAGATATCTGAGCTAGCAGTGCCACCTAGCCTATGTTCCAGAATCGTAGTCCAGACTTGCAGCTCTTGCAAACATTTTGGGGATGCTTTCCCATTTGTTCAATCATTTTTTAAAGTATAATTAGCAGAGTGCTTATGTTTTGCAGTTAATGCTGTCAAGCCTTTTAAACTAATTGATCTTTTACAGAAAACTTAACTGAAAATTAGCATATCTTTTAATAATATTGCTTTAACTTTAATAGGACTTTGCTTTTCATTTATAATTAGTCTAAAGTTGTCATTTTCCAAGCAATATCTGCCATTTTTTTGTGTTTGCTAGTAATTTTTTATGGGTTTCTTTTAAGAAGACTTCTACTCCACTGCATGCAGTTTTAACATCACTTTCAGACAAATATTTTAACTCGTTTTTCTTTTTCAGTTGGAGGAATTCTGCTGAATGAATACATACATATATCTCCAAACCTGAGGAAAGACATCAGTAACTTATATCAATAACAAAAGGGCTGTTCAGACAGAGTCAACAGCAGAAAAAAAACAACAGCATTTCACAGTTTGAAAGTCTATTCATTCTCACAATATCGTCCAAACTTTATAGAAGTTAGGGACACTTTAGGTCACAAGATGCTGCTTGCTAATCCCCTGAGAATAGACTTGCACAAAAATTAGTCTTGTGTTTCAGAATGTCCATATCTTACATTGGAACAATTTCTTTTCCGTATAAACAAGACTGTGAGGATCCATAAGGAGAACCCCTGACTAAGGATATACTGAAAAGTTATTTTTAACTGTTTTAATATTGTCTTCCATTCTGTACTTTCATTTATATGAAGAAAAAGCAGAATTTAGTATTACAGAACAAAAATCAAGAACTGAAGTTCTAGCACAAGGAAATAAATTCTAGGATTTCAAATGTTAAATGGTACAACCTGATTCTGGAGATCCTTGCATTTAACAGCACCACTCTGACAGTATATCAAGTCTCTGATGGCAGTAGATGTCTCTTCAAAGACATAATAGTGATTAGCTGGTGCAACAATAGCCACTGCCACACTTAAAACATGAACCAGGCCTACAGTCCTCACACATAGTACAATAATGCACTTTAACTGAAGTCTGGAGTGACCACTGTTACCAACTCATCAAAAAGACAACACAGTTTTTGAGCTCATTATTGTCTTCTGAGCAATGATCTTCAAACTACCACACTGTGAATCATAGGCTTGTGGAATATATTGCCCTTGTTGCAGAGGAGAAACTGTGTGTAAATAGCCTGTAGATAGCATTTTGAAAGGTAAACTTCATTAAGTCTTTCGTCTTTGAAACAAGAAAATAACAGACAATTTCAATTTTAACATATCTAATAATGTCATCTTACAGGAAATAACACTAAACTAGCAGAAGGTAATGATCTTCAGCATTCAGATTTGAAATAGAAAGCGACAATGCATTTTTTTAATCTGCGATTCATGAGTAGAGTTTAGTCCACTATTTCTATATTAATAAAATTACATAAAACAAAATAATAATGTAATTGGTTAACACTGTTATTTATTATTACTATTATTATTATTATTATTCAATATCTGAATAACTTAGCCATTTTTTTAAAATATATTTTGTATCTCCTTTTCTATATACATACTTCTATATATATGTTTCAAATTACCTCCAGGTGGGAAAGAATACTGCATGTGTGGTTATTATTCTACTCTCTAATCTCTCTTACACCTTTCAACTACAAAACCCCACCACTGTAAGAAGAGATTCATTCTTAATGGAGTAGTTCATGCATTATGTGTTTGTACTGTGGACCATAGGAGGAATTTGCATTCCAGAGATATCAACAGAGATCGTAAGTTGGAATTTTTCAATAAAAACTAAGTAATGAAACCCCTTAATCACTAAGTGGATCAAATAATGAACTACATCCTTGTCTCAAAGTGAGCTGGCACAGGCCAGCACAGTGTAAATTATCTCCTTCTTACAGAATTCCTGTGCAATTAATAGGATGATAGCATGACTGCAGATATCATAATTTAGTTAGGATTTTGGGTTCAGTTTGCTGGTACTGGCTTGAACTTGGGCACAACAAATAGGAGCTTGTCCCTAGAAAGAAGTGTACTCTAAAAGAAGAAAAAAAAAGAAAAAAGATAATATAGTGCAAGTAGGTTATTTTTGTAAGAAATGCTCTTTTCCTTGGAGAAGTGAAAGGAGAATACATCCTTCCCATGAGAATAGGGATAGTAAAGGGAAAACATCTCATACATCTTACACTTTCTGAAGGGTCAGGAAGAACTGTATTTTTCCAACTCTTTACTAGGCCTTTGAGGAGTAAAAGAGAAAATAACACTGCCACCGATCAGCAAAGTGGTGAAAGACAGAATGGTGAACCATTGTAACTGACTGAATCCTTGGCTTGCCTTCTTGATCAGCATCTTTTCTAAGTTGGAATTTTCTACTCTTTCTATCACATTCATTTCTCTGGCTTCAGGCAGCACTGTCCCTGCCATATAATATGAACACTTAGATGTGAAAATGAAAAAAAAAAGACTGTTGAAGAAAGGAATTGCAGAAATGAGGGGGATGTTGTCAAAAACTAAAAGTTAACCAAAGTTAGCAATAGATAAAAATATTGTGAGGATTATATTATGAGTTCCAAGTAAAAATTTCTGAACAGTCATGTTCCATATATTTCTTATTGCCTCACTATTATATGCATGATACACCTTTGCACAAGAAAGCAATAGCATCCACAACATTAAACTCTCTTTTTGTGACGATGCCAGTGTCAATCACAAGAAGTAACCTTACTTTTTCCGAAATTCTGGAAGTGCCCTACTGAACGATTCATTCAGGAACATTGATTTAGATAATACTATGAGTAGATAAACAGCTCTCAGTATAACTATTTGGAACCTTCATGTTAAATTATTCCCATTTATAATATGAAAATGCTAAATATTTTATTCATAGAGATTTTAATTAGAGAAGGTACAGAGTTTAAGTGTGCTTGCTTAGGCTTTCTGAATTTGTCACATCTACAAAATATGGCAATAACCTTCAAAAAAAGTATTCCCTGAGTTTACTGAAAACTCTTAGGATGTATTAGAATAAAATTTTATCACTGTAGACTGATATTATTCATCTGTATATGGAACATATGAGGAATATAGTATGGAATAAAAATATTAAATATTTTTATTTAGATAACTGTGAATAAAATATCAAATAATAAAAAATATCAAATAATAAAGATCACTGTGAATTTTTCTTAGAAGTGAAAAGCTTCTTTCTGAGTTTAGGTGAAAGTCAGACTTGGCTCCTTTAAGTAAATTCATTTGCTCGTTTCTACTATTAGGTGGAGTTTACAACAAATGATTCACAGCATCATAGACCTTTATTTCATGGGGAGCTCAGAAAGCCTGTGCTTAGATTCTGAAGCTTTGTCTTTGCTGCCTCTTGCAGAAAGAAGTGCAACTCGCACAGAGCAAGACTGGTCTGAAAATCTAGCCAATATGAAGCAAGGCAGGATGAAAAGAAGTATGACCAAGTCATTTGCTTTAAAACTACACTATGGCTGCAAACCAAAACCCCTCATGTAGAGATAACCAAAGGCCACCATTTTTAGTTTGTGGCATGCATTTATGTTTTCATTCACAAGACAACTCATGTAAAAAGAGATTATGACCTCTTTTTACACTAGTAGAGTTCACCTGGTGTGTACAATGGCTTTCATATAGTTCTATCAGTGTCACCCTAGCGCTCATACAGAGAGCATTGTTCATGGCTACAGGAAATGGAAAGCGTGAAACACGGTTGATGCTGTCTGACATGAACTGTGAGCATAGTGACTGACACACTGAATTTGAGTCTGGATTTCACAAGGGAGATGTAATTTAAAAAAAAAATATCCTTAAATCCAGACAAGAGACTCTTTGCTTCTAAAATTGTGGACCAATGGTGGTCCTAGATTTCTCTGTTGGTTTAAGGTCTCTGTGTCCAACTACAAAATAACCTAGATGAGGCTCTGAAATTCCCTTGACACCTAAAAGTGTCTTCTCCTGTCTACCTGTGGAAAAGGGGCTATACTTTCATACTCTTTCACAATGAGTCTGATGGAAGAGAATGAAAAAGGTTTTGTTTGCTTACTGCGCTCATGAGAGAGTCCAGCACACTGACAGCAAATGCGGTTCCACATGCAAAGGGCTGCGTGAGATACAGTTCTGTGTCTGGATCATCATCATCATCTTGGTCCAAGAACTGAACATTTGAATCATTTACTGAAAATAACAATAATAATAAAATCATAAGATGCTGCTGCGTCACCAGGATGTGACCTTACACATTACACAGTCAGAAAGAAAAAGAAACGGCATATGTCTGGAAACACAGACTTGTGTCTTTGACGTCACTGAAAATGAAATCAAGATGGATGTGAAAATGTGCATTTAAAAATTTGTTGATCATTATCTTGCTCGTAAGAGCTGACTCCCTTGCTCTTGAGAGGTGACTATCCCTTTGCCGTAAAAGTAGCTTCATGGCGTCAGCTGCCTGCACTCAAAATGAGATACATGATGTTCTTTTATATACTGAGACAATCTTGGTATTGGTTGGGTACAGTGGCTAAGGTTGTATGCATGTACAGTGAAATGCTAGCATAAGACACCAAGGCAGAACCCTTTTGTAAAATAAAGGCTGTCCATAAAACTCTGATATAGCCCACAGGCATCTGTTAGATGTGCTGCTGTGATTCTTACTGGAATGGTGTTAATGCATTTACAGCTCAAAAGAGGATAAACTGTCGCTTTAACATGCATCTATCTGAATGAATAAGCAATACTTCAGCTATTATATTGCAGCACTGCCTTTTCTTTCAAATATTTGTCTCCATAACCTCACATCCTTAGCCACAAATTCTATATTAGCCAGTGTGAAAAATAATCTACATCAGACTGTTTTAAAGAAGAAGCCCAAATAAAGTAGTATTTGTCATTTAGACTTTCTCTGGCATTTCATTGTCACAGTTAAGCTCTCTGCCTCCACCTCATTCCACTAAAACTAGTTGTTTCCTGGAGATCAGTATATCAAGTGGTTCATATTTCATGAAATACTTAATTTCCATATTAGTCCTCCTCAGGCATGAAAGCAAAAACTGCTTAGTGATGCCATTGAAATACCCTTTAACTTACTAAATGACAAATTAATTTCAGTTCCCATGCAAGGAAGGGAAATTTAAAACTTCTTCAGCATTTGAAACTGAACACATTGATTATGTCCCTATTTCCCATGTAAGTACATCTCCTGAGTCAACGCAGGGAGCTTTGAAACCAAGATGAGAGCTGCTGTTAACTTGACCAGGTTTCAGCTCTGGTCTTTTTAGGCTAGAAATTCTTTTGCCTGCTATTCTGATCTTCATTCCTATATAGTCTCATCTTCAATCCACTCCTTTTTCAACCTGTATACACTACTGCATTTGCCATGCTTAGCTTACAAAACATGTGTAACTATGGGTACAGCTATCTGAAAGACATGAGAATTGTTACCAGGTTTTTTTAGAGCCCTGCTGAGCCAGTACTTGGCCACGACCTGGGCTCAAGTAGGACTTAAAATTCCTGCCTTCCCACTCCTCGATGTAACCATGAAAACATAACACCTCAGTATTGTAAATGGAGAATTATTCTGTCCTGGAAGTCAGAAGAATTTTATCCTAGCAAACACCAATATCCACAATACTCTTTCCTTTATACAATGGCTATCAATTTAATCTTCAGATTCTTGAGCAAAATAGCATTTGAAAGCCTGGAGTATCATTTCAAACTGTACTTTTTGAAGAGCTTGTGCGTTAGCTTAATTTACTAGTTGAGAGTAGGCACTATTGACAGTAGCATTCTTTTTCCACTTATATCTGGCAGACTAATTCTTGACTTTGACACCAGCTTGCTAGCTGTCTCTGGTGTCAGTTTCCAAGGTACTACAAATCTAATGTGAATTCTGCAAGTGTGGTTTTATCCCCAATAGCTTTATCTTCCTGATGCAAGTTAACATGCTAGGATTTCTACTAAAGATCTCCGGGCTAGGTGAGGTGGGCTCAAACATGTGGTGCTGTGCCATAGGAAATGCTCATCAAACACTGTTTGCAAAAGCTGATGAGAGCTTTCTTTATTGAGAGGGAGCAACATAAAAGCTTGGCTGCTTTTTTACAGCTTCAAAACCTGAGCTTCTGAGAAAAGGCCTACGCCTTCAAATAAACAAACAAATAGCTTAAGGGAAAGTCTGATGCTGAGGTTTCTTTTCTAATATCTTTTAGTTCTTCTTGGACTTCCTGTGAGAACTGCTAAGGCATGTCCACCAAATTGACAATAGGCTGAAATAACAAAAAGAGAAAGAGAGAGAGAGAGGAAAGAAGAGAAAAATTGGTGTGTGTGGGGGAGAGAGAACGTGGGAGGTGGGGGTTCAGGCCAAAGAAAATGAATTGGTGAGAAGGTGCTATGAAAACAGCCGGCAGGTCAGACGAGTGTGATCAAAGGTTTACTGATGCTGCGTGAAAAAAAAAAATCATTAAGAAAGGCCAGAACAAGATAGTCAATTTCAACCAGAACCACAAATAAAACACATTCAAAGCAGTGCCATGAGGGTAGCCCCTCTGATACAGCCAGATAAATAACGGAAAAGCTGATGACAGTAAGAACAACAACAACAGAAAATAAGACAGTGATGTGAAGGAAAAAGGCGCTTCTTACCCAGTTCAGTTATCATTAGAATGTGGGTTCCACTGTTTTTTTCCTGACTGATTGAAACCAAAGGCA
Organism: Mesitornis unicolor; assembly: GCF_000695765.1. Taxonomy (NCBI): domain Eukaryota; kingdom Metazoa; phylum Chordata; class Aves; order Mesitornithiformes; family Mesitornithidae; genus Mesitornis; species Mesitornis unicolor. Next base: position 34,142 of record NW_010171232.1, read on the forward strand.
GAAGTTTGCCAGGCTTAGCTAATAAGTAAAGTATTTAAAGGGAAAAGAAAGTACAGAAAGAGAATAAAGTAAGGGAAAAAGACAGGTAAGGCTGTAAAAAAATAAAACTGAAAAAGAAAATAAAAGGACAAAGGACCACAAATCAAGTTGGTATTTGCCGTGAAGAAAACAGAGCAGCTTCTGCACTTCACATCACACCACTTGACAACATAAATATCCACAGCTAGAGTGGAAATCAGAGCCTGGTTACCTACCATCATCGTATTCTCAGGAGTGAAATGTCTCATACTATTATACAGAGTTTGGTTACACATGATTAAACAGTTCTGGACCATGAAGAAATAAACAAATGGTCTTTTACTATTGATTAAATGCACAGGAAATGTCTGCTCATACTTACTGTGGTTTTTTTCTTTTCTAACCATAGCCCAAAGACCCCTGCTTATTTGTTACACTATGTAAAAAGCATCTTGTCTGAGAGAGTGTTTATTTAAGAAAATGGAGAAAACCCAAAGGAAAGAGAAAACCCTATTTCAGTTATTCAAATAAAGTGAAACAACTGTTACTAATCTTTCTTTAGAGAGAGTAATTCAAAACAGTTATCAGAAGAGAAAACACAGCAGGGTAAGATACAGTATGTGTAATTTTCCTGAGGCTGCATAACAAGGGAAGTGGGAAAAAGGTATAGAAGTGAACATGAAAGGATAAATGTTACCGTTTCTTACCTAGCTCTGTTATAATGGGGATGTTGGCTCCTGTTGTGATGGAGGGTTGACGTAACAGGCCATGGACTGGACTGTTGTCTGGAGATGACCTATCCATTCCAGGGGGTGTAAAGCCTAAAAGGAAAAAACAAAAAAAGGACAAACACAAGATAAACTACATTAAAAAAAAATGCCCAGCAAAAAGAAATTCTCTATTCCTAATTAATTTTCTTTTTCCAGAAAATTATGGTAAAAGAATTGTTATTTAAAAAAAAATTACTTAAATTTCAACAATTATTTCTTAAAAGCACAATCATTCACAAATATGCAGGTAATTTCTACTGTAAGATATCTAGTAACGAACGGAGAGACTGAAATTTATTTTGCTATCCTAGCTAGCTTTTGCATCAAAGCATGCAAAATGGAAAGAGTAATGCTTACTTAAATATAAATAATAAAAAAAAATACTTCAATGTTAGAAAGGTTTAATTTTGTCCTATTAGTATTTCAAATAATCCTGAAACAAACACCTTTCCTTAAACCTCAATTAACAATTTAAAGAGTATTGTTTGTAAACAGTAGTGGTATGGTAAGGAACAAATTGCTTCTTTTAGTAAACATGCAGGATTTAAAATGTTTTAACTCTTTTCCAGGAGCAATACAACCCACACAAATTTTTGTTTTGGTTTGTGTTTTTTTTTCTTTTCAGTTGTACCATTCATAATACGCATTTTTATGAGGATTACAATTATAGAAATACTGGGATAGAAGGGCCCATTCTAACAGAAAAAAAAAAAAGAGGATGGAAGGAAAAAGACACAGGTTTTCAAACATATGTAAGAGGAACGCTTGAGAAGAAACCAAAAAGAGTTTTATACCTTTGGGGATGTATAGGAAAGAAAGGTGGGAGAAGAAACATATTGGCAGGCACTCAAAGGAAAAGAAAGATCTGGAGACCAGCAAGGTTCATCTCTAAATAAAGATTGTTTTCAGCTAGATTCTCTACACAGTTTGAAATGAAGCTATTGACGCTGGGCATTTTTAAATTATTTTTTAAATAAAAGAACTCCACATAGAGAGTTTTGGAGTTTGATTGTAAGTACTGAAAAATAGGCAGGTATACAAAAGCCCATGCAACAGTCGGACTGGAAATTCACAGTTGAGACTAATGCATTCCATTTCCCTTTTTGTTCTGGTTTAGTGGAACAGAATTTTAGAGTCCGTTTTCTGTTGAGGAAAACTGCAATTTGGTGAGGACTACAACACTCTATTTCATGGGAACAAAGTTGATAAGACACTTTGGCCAGTCCTGGTATGCAGCTTGCCATAGTGCTCATGGTCTTCAAGGTCTTGGGATAAACAGTTGCAGAGACTGGGGGGAGTGGAAACCTAGGAGAGTTAACCCCAAGGTGACCCCATGCTGACCAATTAAAACCATTCATATAACGAATGTCACATTCACTATAAATTGAGGAGTTTGCTGGGGATGGTGCTTCTCCTCCTTTCCCTCCTTCTTCCCTCTTCCGTGTCTGACATCTTGAGAGAGACTTGTTTACCATCCTCAGCCTGAGGCCTACTCCCTCACAATACCTGCTTAGTATAACTCTCTGCATTTTATGCTATAACTGTTATTAATATTAGGTCATTATTATTTTATAGAAATATATTTCTATTTCAACTCATGAATCTCTTTTCTTTTTCCCAGTTCCCCTCCCCAGGTAGTGAGGAGGCATCGGGGACAGAGTAACCTGCATAAACCACGACACTGTTGAAAGCGTGGGAATGTGCATTTAATATCAGTATTGCATAAGAGATGGTGAAGCCAGAGTTTCACTTTAGGGCTTCATGAAGACCGATGACAAGGCAGCATTTTTAAGCAAGTATTTGTCTACTAGGAATAGCATTGAGCCAAGTCTGCTTTAAAACACACATTTCCGAGAAACATTAATTTTTTGCCCCATTATGCCCAAGTTCTTCGACTTCACACCTGACATACAGGGACAGACTTTTGATCCTCTGTCATTACTGGTCTGAACTAGTTTTGAATTCTCCTCATACCAATTCTAAATTAATGACAGCCAAGCTAATTCCTGGTGTATCTTCGTTATTTTCTTGCAGTGTAGAACTGTTTCCCTCTGTTTAATTGATACATTACTCTGTTTTTGAATTCAGAAAAAGATTATATGATACCACCTACTTTACCTTTTTTCAGTTTGGTGTCTAATTTACAAACGAAGAAATCTCTAAACTAATCTGTAGTTGATAACATGTGGTACTGGTTTTATACTGTTTTTGTGAGGGATTTCTTTTCCGGTGATAATTACCATCACTCTTAAATTGTCCTTAAATGAGACAAACTATAAAGACCACTAGATCTGGACTTCTTGATTTAATGAAATTTATTTTTTTATTTTATATTCAGTTAATTTCTCCCTATGTTTTGTCTATATCACATATAGAATATATAGGTAATAAAACTAGAATAACTGCGAAGAGACTTACTAAGCCCTCAGGAAGGTGCCATTATGAATTTCCTTCTGACTGTCACATAAAAGCTAGATACAACATCAGGATTGTAATGACAGGATAAGTGAAAAGGGAGTGAAAAGTCTGTGAAGAAATTCCTTAGGAGAAAACAAGTGGATGTGGTATCTTCAACAGGCTTGCAAGACAAAAACATGACCATAGGCAAACCAAAGACAGCAAAGCAGTTCTCTTTAATATTACCAGTGCATATAAAATCTTTAGAAAGAAGATTTCTTAGAAACTATCGGTAATGTTAGCAATCTTAGTAGCTGGTCATTTAATACTACTCATTGTGCTGAAACTAATTCGATAAGACCAGGATGGTAACAGTGAGTTGCATTCCCAACTGGGAATTTATTTGTAGATGTTTCCTTGTGTCTAGCACCACGACTGATAGCCATATTGGCTCTGTGAATGCTTACTTCTGCACGGCAGAGTCTCAGATTTCGCAGACTCGCAAAGTGAGTCTAATGGAGTACCTTCAGGCACCACCTCATGAATTGGAGGCAAGTCCTACACTCTCACAGCAGCAGGAAAATTAAAGTAGGACTCCAAAGGGAGGAAATAATATATAAGGACAGGTGGGTATTAAAGTGACACCTCCTTCTGCAGCAGGCTCCAGTGGTGAAGTTTTGCATTCCTACAGTAAAGGCGAGATATGGCTTTTGACATACTACATTAAAAAAAGCTCAAGTAGCTGTAGACTCTTTGTGCAGACTCTTTTGATTTTAAATCACAGGCCCAATTGGGCCCTCTGCAGAATTACAAATCAAAATGGCAACAGTGAGACTTTTCACACTCATCTGAGAGCAGAGATCTTGTTCCCATGCACCCTAGAGGTTGTACTGCTGGGAACATCTCCAGAGGCCCTGCTTCCTTCTTTTTCCTGAACACCTTTCTTTGCCCATCTCAGGATGCACTCCCTAAAACATCTTTCAGTGAATAAGGCTCTTCAGATACTAAGAGCACAGGGGTATTTCCTGACTAACTATAAGCAAATTGAAGAAAGTTGGCATAACTGCACCTAAATGCGTAAGTCCTTCTTGCCCTCCTGCTACTGCAATGTGCACACACACAGAGGCACGCACACTCTCCATCAAAGGCTATTTGTAGCCACCTCTCTCTAACCCTTCAAATGTTTGTCTTCCTAGGATAGTGTGAGAAGATTGAAGTAAATGTGGCATTTCTGTTAGACACAGACTGTCAGGAGCTCTGTAATTGCATACTGCACAGAGTGCATTCAGTCTGAAATGCAAGAAGCATGTTAAAGGGATTTTGTTTTCTCCCTGAATGAAAAACAGACCCTTGCCTTAATATTCTTTCATCCTATGGTCTTGGAAGGTGTAAGAAATATCCAGTATTTTGATTTAATTTTCTTGCCTATGCTTAATTTAGACACCTCTACAAATCTACTTTTTAAAAATACAAAGGTCTTGGAATATTTTCAGAAAGAGGAAAATTGGAGTACTTGGGGATTTTGTGTGCCTATATTTGGAGTCACAAGGCATCGTATACCTTCAGGCCACATCCCTGCTCCTGAGTCACAATGTAAATTCTATACATAGTCTCTCTATTTTTTCCCTCCAGAAAAGAAAGGGGTGGAGGGTGGGGAAGTGCAGGAAAACTAACCTGCTTTATCAGAACTTTCATTTAAAGGCAGGAAAAACTGCAAGTGACAGCTGTGCAGATTCAGTGAATGTGACATTTCTGAATTTCTTCAACTTGACAAGTAAACACCTTAAATCGGTAATGCTATATGCATAATACATGACCTGTATTTTGACATCCATCATCAAATGCTGACTTGAGAAAATACAGGTTTGTACGTCAAGGAATAGCACCCATAAAGCAGGGAGAAATTCAGGTCACAGGGTATTAGGAAAACTCTATTTCATTACAGAAGCTGAAACAAGCTAAGGCATCAGATTTAAGATCCATTTTCAGCTGTGAAAAGATTCAATTCTTCTGCACAGAGCATTCATTTAGAAATGACATGCTTTCCTCACAGCCTCTTTTCATTTTCCTTTTCATATTCCATTTTCTCCTTCAGTCCCCAAACCTTGTTCCATTAATGCTCACAAAAATCCTAAACCAGGGCTGATAGTTGTGATCTTCTTATAACTACAGTGTCTCCTTGTTCAACAAACTGAGGGAGTTGCAGCTACGATTGCTTAACAGGATGAATCTCTAGAGTAAAATTCACATGGCCTGCACAATCCTGAGCACAGTCCCTGCGTAAGGAAATACGACGACAGTGGAGGGCTTCTGGAGAAGGAAATTATCTTTGTTAGCAATTAGGAAGTAAGGTGCAGCACAGTCATATTAGCTCCCGCAGCCATGGCATCTGATACTAAATTGGTGTACTAGGTTAGTGATTGCCTTCGCACTTTTGTTTGCTTGTTTGTTTTGTTTTGTTTTGTCTCCTATTAAACCATCTTTACCTCAACCTATGAGTTTTATTCTCATTGTTACGCTTCTGATTCTCTCCCCCATCTCACTAGGGGGAAGTAAGCAAGAGACTCAGTGGGGGCTTAGCTGCCAGCCAGGGTCAACTGACCACCATTGACTATGATGATAACCATAACATCAAACTGAGGAAATGGCTTGGACAGAAGGTAGCAAGCCTCTGTTCCTCTTTGTAACAAGATGCTGCCAAACAGTGGGTTAATTATATAATGCCTCTGATAGGAACACAAGCTCTGGATTCCTGATGAGCTCAAAATCAGTAAGGTCAGGCAGTCAGGAGTCCCTGCTTGCCACCCTCTTTGAGAGACAGAGAGTCTCGTGCTCTAACTCAGCTACCTGCTCTAAATGAGTTTGAGCCTCCTGAAGTTTTCTGCAGAAAGCAGCTGGTTCAATGTCTTGATTCCACGCAAAGAAACATTTCCTAGCTCCTTCTGGGATACTACTGCTCGCAAAACTAGGTGAAACAACCAAACAATTGCATTAGAGGCAAGATCCAACCTCTTTAAGATGTTCTTATCTTTGTGGAAGGAGAACTTCAGGGAAACTTCTCCCCCACAAGGAGGCTAGCTCTTTTTCCCATGAGTTATGGGGCTGTCCTGCTCATAGCTCAGCAGGACCAGTTAACTACAAGCCCTCCTTTTCTCTTAGAAGATCCCACCTACAAAGCGATGGCCAGTAGTGGGTTTCTGTGAGACCAGTGCCTCCCAAGCCACGCAGATCCACGGTCCTCTCAGAAACTCAAGGGGCTGCTGTGCCTCAGCAGTAACATGCCAGTATTCTGGAAGCCACAGTAGCATTATGAAGAAGTTCAAAATTAAGGAGCACCGGCATGGCTTAACAGGGACTTCTGCTCACTGAAAACACTAGCAATAATTATAGTTTGCCCTGCTTACATGTTGTCTGAAGCAACTGTTCTGATGGCCAAGTGATCTGCTGATTGTGCTGACCATAAACCACTGGGTTTTGTTCCTGTGCAGTTCATTTGACTGAGTAATGTCCCATGAAATGCAGGAAGGTTTGCTCTACACTGCAGTAAATACAGCCTTCTAGTTTGCTGAGGGTCCAGTAAAGGTCTACTGTGGTCTTAAAGCAGAAACAAATTTGGCTTTTAGATGTGCACTGCTTCTGTTCCACTGACCTCACTGAGACTCAGATGGGCATATTCTCAAACCAGATTTTTATGTTACATTTACAATATATCTTCCATTCCAAAGGATCATGATGGATCCTTTATGATCCTCTTCCACTTTCCCCCTTCCCCTTTCATCTTTGCCTTCCTTCCCTTTCAAAGATGTATGTTTTACTAAACTGGAACTCTATGCAGGCAGAAATCTTTGCAGGCAGAATGCAGTTTACCAAACTGAAATCTACTTGGCAGACCTGAAGCCTGTGGCCTTGTCATTAAAGTGCCATGTAAATCAATAGATTCCTTTTAATAATGTTATTCTAGGGAAAGGTGCCATGGGATTCACTGGGTAACATATGCACTGAAGTCCATAAAAATATATTTTTTAAAGCATACATACTGCTAACTAGCTCTGGATCATGTAAGAAGCATGAAACAACAATCATATTTTCAGCATATATGAATAACACACAGGTGGTGAACTGCCAAACATGCCTCCTACAAGTTATCATGCAGATAATATGGGACTAGGAATTTCAGCTATAACCCTTTGCTACTGTTTGCTGACAACGTCCATTAATATTCCAGTGAATTCAATTGAATGATAGACTATACCTGTTATTCTCCAAAGTACAGTCACTTGGGTATACCTGGAAAGTTCAGCTGCAGTCATGCAGCTAAAAAGCTGCTGACATTCATGGGAATCTGTTACAGCCATTCCATTTAGAAACAATTCTAGCTTCAGTGTCCCACATGGTCTGCGACAGAGAGCTATAGTTTATCCTTAGAACCTGGAAATCCTAAATTCTGGTTTTAGTTCTGACTTTTTCAGTAATTTGTGCCTGAAGATCTAATAACCTCTTGGAGATTACCTATACAGCTCTGGAAAAGAAGAGGAATGTGAGAGAGTAGATGTGATTTTGTAGAGCCCCATCACTCTCAGAGACTGCAGTATCTTCAGAGGTGCTCTGGGCCCAAACATAGGCCAAGCTAAATCTACAGAGAGTGGAGGGTGACGAAGGATACCCTTGTCAATTGTAGCAACCCTCCAATGTTCTGGGACTGGAAACAACCCCTGGAGCACTGAGAAACACTGTTACAGAGAACAAGCTGCCATCTTCCTCGGAAGTAAGGTCCTTTTTTTGAGTCTTCATTCTTATTTTTTCAGTGCTATAGCAATTTTGTAAAGCTCTAAGAGAGTTTTTGTATAGGATACTGATTTCATTGGCCTGACGTATCCTATTTGGTCTTTTTTTTCAGTCAATATAGCCAAGGATGAACTAGAACTACTGTTATGCAATGTCGCCATCTTGTTTTATACACATCTGTCTTTAGAACATAAAATGTACTTCAGGAGTATATCAGTGACTTCTTAGGCAGTCTGTAGTGCATAAGCAAATAATTTCAGAAGTGTAAAACTTAGAAAAATAATATCTTATTTTGTAAAGCACTGCATGGCACTGAAAATAATAAATCATATAAAACTATGAGGGCCATGAAGACAGATATAATGGTTACAGCCAAGTAAACCAGGATAATTGTTTGGGGCTTCTAGGCTATCAAGGAGGGAAATTAAATATTAAACTGAGACACTCTGCAGGTTCTCCATTGTGCAACAAGAAAAAGGGACAGGCCATCAGGAGTTAATTGCCTCTTTTTTACTTCTTGTAATTGTCTTTAAGGATCTTAAGCCATCTCCAGAAACAGAAGAATGATTGGGTAGTTATCTAATTGAAAGCACATAGTACGAGACACAGTAAAATACAAAGGACAACTAGAATGCAGAGGATTCCAAATGGTTTCCAAACTTCTTCACACCCTATTGCTTGGGATGTATTCACATTAATTTTATGCTACATTTTTACAGTAAACTGGTTAGAGAAATTTTAACTCTTTGCAATAGACCACGTGCTTTGGATTTATTAATTTCTTGTTTTGTTTTGTAATGTAATGTTATCTTTGGTTTTCCATCTACTTTCTCCAACTTTCTCTGTTGTCATGAACCTGTTTTTCCAAAGCTTATTCCTGTTGGGAAAGAATTTGGTTCTCTCACATTGTTCTTCTAGTGGAAATTTATCTCTTGGTGGCAAGTGACCACTCATTCTTTCTGGTGTATTGCACCTCTAGGTATAGCACCTACTCCTAATACTACTGTCCAGGTGCTAGAAAGTAGTTCAGATACTTTCCACAGACATTTCTGTCTTTGCTTTTTCTTATTTTGTTCAAAAAGAACCACTAGAATTATATGAATATTTGGAAAGAGAGAGAAGAAATAGTAATGTGTTCATTCAGCAGTTTGTGGATTCACAGGTATTCAAAACACTCTACCGTTTAAGGAATAAGTTTAAATTCATCACAATATCAGGAATCACAATTTTAGCCACTTTCATTACAAATTTAATTTTTGAAATGTGCCTACTCTCCATTTACCATTTAATAGTTTTCTACACTAGGTAATTCCAGGTCACAAAGTTGGTAGCATCTAAGGGCAGCACAGGTTTGCAGCAAGAAGAATTTAGTATAAAATAATGTCAAATTCTTTTAAGTTTAATCATTAATCAACCTTGCATATTCATACCTCAGGCAAAAATAAATAAATACATTGAATAAAACTTATCAAATAAATTAAGCTATATTACCTAGTTCACAGAGACAGGTATTCAATAACTACAAATAAAATGGAAAGCTCACTGTTTAAAATGATGTATAGACATGTTAGGCAAGACACTCTACCTTATGTCATTACATCCTACATTATATCAAATGAGGTAAATTTTTCCTTAGTGAAAAGAAAGAGAAAAGCCAGATATCATAGCAAGCAATCAATAAAAATATTTTGATAAATAAAAGTAATAATGCTGTCCAACACATGATTGGCAACTACCGAAACATAAATTAAACAAATTTCCCATTGCTGCTTATGGGAAAATTATGCAGATTAGAATTTGATTAGGTTTATATAATGAGACTCAATTTGGACTTTTAATCTATTAAGCTCCAATAAATGAGGCATCTGAATAGCTCCCCTGAGCAGCAACAGTAATAACTGCAGCAGTCATTTTTTGCAATATGATTTCCGACAATTTCTTTAGCAGATGATTCCACATCTTTGAGTACATTTACTTTGTAACTTCTACAAAAACTTCAGGTGTATTCAGTAAGGAAATGGATCCATACAAAACACTTAAACAGACATTTTGTGATAATCAACATCTGTCACTCTGTTCTAGCAATATTGTTTTTCCATCAACTTGGACCTACTTACAGTCGACTTCATGGTCTGTGTGGGCTAAATAGTGCCAACAGACTTGTAAATTACTTAAGCTGGAACTGAGCTGGAAACCTTTGGTAAAACATCATTAAATTCTCTATAGGCTGGGTCAAAACTAAAATCCCACATTCAAGGCTGTCTTGGGGATCAAAGACTTAACTGTGAAGGGTAAGGCCTCATTTTACCAAAGAAATCTGAACTGGATTCCCAGAGCTGAGCTTTGAGACAGCTTGGATTCAGATCAAGACCACCTCTAATTTATCTGGCAGGTATGCTCCATAGGCCTCCTGCACATTTCCTGCAGTCTAATCTATTTGCAAGTATCCAAAAACTCTTTCATACTTCATGTTATTAAAAAGGCAACTCTTGGCAAAGCCTGCTGACTAGAGAGCATATTGTGCCAATGTCCAGTCCTGCTAAATTTCACCAAACCCTGTCACAGCTTCTTAGTGGATAGGTTGTCATAAGAGCACATAGTCAAGTGACAGTATGCAGGTGGTTTCCAAAGATTAAATTTGTAGTTTAAAAATGTCAGAGCTTGATTAAATGCTTAGAGTAAAGGAACATGGATTTTGTGTTCATGTGTGAATGTCTTCTTTAAAGAGAGGTTTAACAGAGAATTTCCTTCTGGCATTCATGCTTTCAACATACCGCTACAAAGGTTCTCTGCAAGACAAAATCTTTTACCAGAACTCCAAACCCAACACCACAAATAGGGGGAAAAAATCAATCATGTTCTTTGTCTCTCAAATACTCCCTTCTGTAACATGCACAACTTGAGAGCAGCATGGTCAAGACATCTCGGTAGATATCATGTGTGAAAATTAGTATCAAGTTGTTTTGAACTATGCCAGTTTGCATAACACTAATTCACCCAACTTTTCCATAGAAAGCACAACAATTCACTCACATCCAGGTGCAGCTACCCCTGTGGGGAATGATTGCCTAAGGAATATTTGTATGCTTCTTCAAACAAAACCTTCCTGTTCCAAAAAGGTGCTTTACTACATCCCTGCTGCGGTTTAATCTGAACCTTGCAAATAATAAAGGGTGCCCAATTTGAAATGTGAATAAGGAAACAACATCTCAGGCTTTGCAATATATTTTCAGAACACGTACATCATCTCATCAGCATTTGCACTTCAGAATTATTAGTATTAATGGTCACTATGAAAATCATCCCTGTCATGCATGATAAAGTAATAGGAAGGTAAGTACCTGCAGAAAGAAATGTCAACCCTCTGATACTGAAGTTCACAGGAATGGCTAACACATCAAACCAGTCTTATATTCTGTTCAGCTCAGTGTATTATGCCTGGTTTATATGTCACATATACATTATATGTGACATATATTCTATTCCAGTTTCAATATAGGTCTACCAAATACTAAAACTGGCTAATTAATTGCTGATTATTCTTGACTGTGACTGGAAATAAACAGACAATGAAGATTGCCTTTTCTTTCTACTCCTCTATTTTTTCACATAACAAAAATCTAACCAGAAATTGCACCGTTATGGAATCAGGATGAATCTGAAGTAGCTCTTTAATTGAATGTTCTTGAATGAAGTACCTGTAGCAATATATTAGTTACTAATAATATCTAAGGTTGTGTAGACACAACTGCCTGAAGAACAGCAGTGACACTACTGGTAGTACCCAGTCTGTAAAGTTTGGGAACCTCTGCTTCAACCTCTGCTTTAGGATCCAGAATCAAGAAGCTAGAAATAAACTTAGGTCTCTGACAGCCATTCTAGGGGGAAGAGTATCCAAAGCATACAGTCATCAGTGTAAATAAACAGATAATTTGCTCAATTTCTATCGAAAGGAAAAGTTTACACAAAACCAGTGAGGTACTGCCTGCTCTTAAGAAAAGATGAACTTTCCATTGCTCAGTTTGCCCTATTTTGGCTCACAGTTTTTCCCCTCTTACTGAAAGAAAAGTAACTAATTATGACGATAGAATGACTCATATTGTTTTATTAGCATTTTTTGCTAAAATCTTTACGGATTTTGCTGCCTCTCATCGTCTTTTTATATTTAAAGGAGCACCAGAAAAAGTGTCTCTACACCAGCTCCACATTTATTTTATTTATATGGGATCCAAAACCCATTAGCAACCAAGCTGGTAAAGACGATGATGACAGTAAAATGTAATGTGGTATTCTTTAAGTAGTAAAAATTAAGTGGCAACCATAAAACATATGCCATGGTATCCAGTGCACAGTACAGTCATACTGAAAACTTCCAGTACTGGGTTTGTTGGTTTTTATTTTTCAGTTTTCAGCATTATATTTACTATTTACTGTCAGTCATGCATCTAAATAATACTGTTGGATTAAAAAATGGCATAATCTCTAAACAATTAACACGCTAACTTTCCTACCTATCATTATTTACTGGAGATTTAAAAGGGATGATAAAAATAAAATGTTTACTTCCTTGATTTAATTTCATCAGTGGAAATAGCTGTCCTTTCAACTAGGGGTTTCGAATATTTCTGAGAGTCGTTAGTCTGTTTCTTGTTATTTGATAGGATTCTAAGAATAAACATTCAAGTTGCAATGAGGATTTCTGTAGCTAGTGACGTCATTTAAGAAGCTTCAATTTGTGGTTTTAGGCGGGGCCAATCTGAAATATAAATCTGCAAATAAATTTTAAGGCCTATTTAAATTTGATACCACAAAGCACATTGCCACAAAATAAAAAAAAAAAAAAATCATGATATATTCCAAATGTTAAGCAGCACCCTCTTTGTATGTCTAAATCAGTCTACAGCTGTCTCAATCAAAATGGAAGATATGTCCTGACAGATTTTACATTGCCAGTAAATAACTGAACGGAAGACTTAATTGAAGAGTTAGTAATAATCAGATTCTCAAATGTTGAGAAAACTGGGAGACGCAAAGGTAAGGTTGCACTTCTCGAACAAGTAAGCAAAAATGTCTCTTGGAAGGAGAATATTTTGAAATGTGCCTCACAATATAGTTTGCATAAGCACTTCCCCACCCTTTTCTCATGACAGACTTCCCATTGCTTTTTAAAGGGTAGCTCCTGCTTTAACTTACATGAGGGAAGTCCTACAGAGAAACGAGTCAAGAGCGCTTTTCCTCTTGGAGAAAAAGGAGGAAAAGCTCAGGAAGGCACTGCTGTCCCCTGCCTCCCTGCACCGATCAGCAAGAGAGAGCAGAGAGATCTTCAATCCCTAATCCATTCTCTCATGAACACCTGGAAGGAAACATTCCAGGTTCTTTCCACAGTGCTGGCTATCAACTTGATCTCTACTGTTTGACAAGAAAAAATGTGAGGACACTTCTTCCCTTTCATGAATTTTAGTCTCACACTAGGCTCATCAACACCTAGTAATGAAATTTAAAAACAGAAAACCTGCAATTTTAATTTGTTTTTAAGTAAAGCTACTATACATGCTAGATACTAAAAATAAACAAGATGAATTGAGAATGGAAACATTACTTTACACGCCACATGTCTGGCTAAGAAGATGTTGCAAATAATACTGCAAATCTGTGTTTAAAAACTCCATGAATGCTATACTTCAAGGAATCCTTTTCCATGATTTTGTGCCAAACCTCATTTTTTATGAACTCTAAAGAATATTTGGTAGGAACGGGCAGGCAATGAAATCAAGAAGGATATAGTAGAGTATCTGAGATTTATCTCTTTGCTTAGGTGCACACTGGAAATAGCAAGGTTAATAAATAGGAGTTATATGGAAAAAATCTCTTTTAATATTGGTTCTATTAGAAAGAGTTCATCAAAACATTACTTTAAGCAGCTTGTCAAATACTGACTTCAAGCCAGGGTAGGTTAGATAAATCAATTCAGTAGCGATCTTTTTATACAGCTGAACTTTTTTCTGAAAATTCAAAGTTACCATTCTAGAAAGTATATTCTTTATCATGAACAAATAGAATTGAAACAATTCATAAATTATTGATGATTTATAGCAGACATATTTTATAAAATATACAACTTAAACAAAATGGTTCAAGTACCTGTTCTGAATTTAATTTTGAATAGAGCGGAAATTGCTTCTACGCAAGGTAATGTGACTAATGGAACATTTGTTCTTAGGAATATCTCACATAATTGTAGTGTTATTAATCCAATCCATCTGTCCTTAAACAAAACAAGAAACAATTTCCCCAAGGTTTTCTCAGCACCAATATTGCACTGTCTGATGGCAGTGAAATTTCTCTCTTCTGGTTTGTTTAGAGGAGGAATTCTTTCAAAAACGTCTAGCTATTTTTGCCTTCCCTTGGCACAGAACAAGCAGACTGACATGAACTTAGCAGAAACAGGAAATCCTATGACGACATCCAATCACAATGTAATCCTGTCTATGCATTTAAGGAAAACCTCTGTAAAGTCAAATTTACAGAAAATATACATGCTGTTATACTGTAGAGAGACTTCATCTCCTACTACTGATCACTAATCATGCTCCTGTTTTAGTATTAAGAGTATCTGACATCTAAACTTGAATAAAAAATTAGAACAGCAACCTTAAAAAAATTAGAATAGCAAACCTCAAATCAATATGAAAAGTCCTATCTCAATTATACTTTCATAGGATCTACTTTAGAGCTCTAAGGAAAGTTTGCAAATGATCAGGTATTTCTATGACATTACAGAAATTTTATATAATCTTAATCTTGTGTCTACATAAGTCTGTATGAAAATGCTCAGTAACCATAATCTTACTGAGGTCTGTTGAATAAAAATAAATCACAATAACAAGTGCAGAACAAAGTTTACCATTCTTCCTTCAATACGAAAAAATCTACCATGCCATTTGTAAAATACACAGATTTAGTTTTTTAGGTTTGGTTTCTTCAGATGTTAAAAACCAAAGTTGCAAAAATACATTATTGCAGCACAGCAGTATTGATTCTTAAATGAAGGCAGTGCTCTGGTTCAGCCTGTATATCCAGCTCTACAGATGTTGAAAGATTTGGAAGGTTCTTGAAAACCAGGAGCTACTAAGTTTTCAGACTCTGCCTATTATGGAAAGTCTGGGCTGCCTCAAGTTTAACCATGTCAAATTCAAAAATCAACAGGTCTGTCTTGATAAAAGAATGCCAAATATTTTGTAAATAGACCCTAAAGCTGTCAAAGTTCTGCAACTCACTAGCAGGTGTTAGATACAGCTTTTCTAGAAATTATATCACAGACTGGAAAGGAAAAAGAAACAAAATCTAGCTTTCTCCTGTAATCTTAGTAGACTGGTAGAATCTGCTGGATATTGATGTTTCCACATTAAAGCAAAACAGTGGCATTGATCTCTGAATTCATGTATGTCCGTTAAACAAAACAAAACAAAACAAAACAAACCCCAAAACAACTAATCACCTTTACGCATATAAATAACCATTTATTAAACAAACAATATGTACTGAAGCAAAGAAGTATACCAGAATTATGCTCATGAGGCTGCCTACTATGGTATATAACTTTCAAACTATCTCGTAATCCTGTAATATATTATCTATATGTTCCATTTTCTTGAAGTTATCTTCATAATCAAGATGCGATCACAAGTATCATGGGCATTGGAACTATTTTTAATTTTCATTTAAAGAGCAATTAAAGAAAGACAATGGATATACAAGATAATAAAGTAAGTGATTAGCAGCATGCAAATGACATAGGCTTAATGATAATACCCCGTTCTATTCTCCAAAGGGCCTGTCAAGAGAAACCCTTCCTACATGCGGTTGTGCAGCTAATGTGCCTCAGCCTACAATTACAACATTGCTGACACCATTAACCACTGAAACAACATCACTTCATGAAATCCTTGTTGTCTCATTAAAATGCAAAGGGTCAGGTAATTTACCAGCATTGTGTGTCTACTTCTGTTATGGGTAATTAGCAAGCATTATCCAGCATGGACTTCTACTGAGAAACAGTGAAACTCTGTGAAATTTAAAAAATAATTTTCTTCTTTATTTGATGAGAAATTGAAAGATTCATAATTATAACCTCAACACAGCTTTGTATTCAAGGGGCCATGAAACACAGACCTTTTATATAATCCTTCAAATTTAAAAAAATTAGTATAATTCAATCTAGAGATGCATCTCCTTCTGCAATTAACTTTAAAAACATACAGAGACAGAGAACCAAACACCTTACAGTTTCTGAAAGCCTTAAAACCCAAAGGTTTCTTCAAAAAGACTTTTTTTAAAGTCAAAACACAGACATTGGTGTAGTACATTCTAATATCCATGTTCCCTTTCTTCTTGCTAATTGAAGTCCCTTATCATCACTTAAAGCAACCTTGATAACATCCACTGTTGGCTCACTTCTTGTCAGGGAGCAGAATGGTCTCTTAGTCTTTAAATGGAAGTTTTGGAACATAAAACACATTCCAATAAAAGTGAACAGAAAATTATGAATTCATTAAACTACTTTGGTATCTTGTGCTATATATAATATTTATATTCCAACTACTGTAAAATATGCTTTAATATCTTTAGGCAACTATAAGGACTTAAATATTTATAAAATGGCTAAAGATAAAGTATAGCTCTCTTATTCCTACATACAGATGATGTAAGGCATGCAATCAAAGACAATAACACTTTCAACCCATTTGTCATCTTAAAGGAGCCTTTCAAGTTCAGATCCCTTGTGTGCAATCTACATAAGAGTTGTTGCCTACATAGGCAACTCCAGAGGAGTTTGCTCCTTAAAAACTACCAAGAGTGCTATACTTCACATAAAACAGGGTTTTCTGAAAATGGAGACAAAACTATAAATTTGCAGGCAAAACAGCTCCAAGTGGAGCTTCAAAATACTGCTGTATTTATCTCTGGGACATCTGGGAACAGGAAGCATTTTGATTTAATATTTCATAACATAGAGGCAATTGCTTCCTTGCCTGGTGTATAATTAATGCTCATAAAAAGAGCATTTTTTTTTTATTCCTCAGCAGCAGAAGTGCACAAAATAGTACACCTTCATAATAGGGGGTTTGCTTTCAAGATGTTGAACAGCAAATAATAATAAAATAAAGTCACCATGAATTTATAACAGTCTTGGGATGATTAAATATATTTATAGTTTAAGTGTGAAATCACGTGCTTGATGTACTGTACTACCTACCTCCTTTGCCTGGTTTTATCTTTCTCTGGCTGAAGCAGAAGGTGTCTTGAAAGCAGAGGAAGAAGGGGCAATTGTGAAAGCTTGAAGGTATTTGGGCTAGCACCTTACAGCATTTCCCAAATACACAGATATTGTGTCAAAGAAATGTGTCTCTTCAGCCATTCTCCAACACATTTTTACTTTAGAAGCAAGAGAATTGAAAACCTCTTTTCTTAATAGCTTTTCTCCCTTCCTAGGAAAACTTTGAGAGAGAAAAGTTCTCTGTGTGTCTAAGTTCCAGCAACTAATGTCAGCATCCAGCTGCAAGGAAAATACAAGAAATGCAAACAGTACTGGGTGGGAACTTTCTGTCAAGGGTTTCTTGTAATGGCTGGAAGGTTAGTGAGGCCCTAACGTAGATGGCTTCTATAGCACAGGGAACAAAGTTACGTGAACAGTGTTTCTTCCATCCAGCCTCTTTAGTTTATTTAAGTCGAAATCTTGCAAAAGCTTGCACATAATCTAACTTTACACAGGTGGATAGTTTCATTGAAGTCTGAGAGATTTATTAACCTGTATAACACTGAGCACACAACTTAAGTTTTGGAACAAGCAAGGCATCAGATTGTAAACTTGCCAGGGCAAAGGCCATATTTTATTCTTGTATATATCAGGACTATGACAACAAGCTCTTAATCCCATCTAGAGCTCCAGTGTGCTACCATAAAATAAATAACAGCTAGCAGCTGATCCATCTGGTTCAGC
>NW_010171232.1:52142-101100 GCF_000695765.1 Mesitornis unicolor
AGAAATTATGTGCATGTTACAAAAAGGTAATACTAAGTTATTTATCACAGTGACCTAATCTTCAAATACTGGATTTTTTTTAATGAACAAATGGTGATGTGGGACATGTGCTTGGAAGTTAGGATACCCTTATCTCATTTTTCAGTTATTAGCTTCAATACTTAGGATGGTCAGCCTTTGTTTTGAAAAATAATAATGAAACTGAACTACAACAAACATTTCAAAATTCAATTAGTTAAACACTAACCAACCAACAAAGTAGAAAATTTTATTAGTTGGATGATTATTTTTGCCATTTACAACAACTGATGTTTGCAAAAATACAAGAAGCATTCAGAAACACACAGCATAAAAACATCCTTAATCAGATGTAATCCCTATACTAACAACCTTGACAAACAAAAAACCCTGATGCAATGCAAAATACTTGCCATTTTTGCAAAGGTAACTGGTATTGATATTGTCTAGGAGGAAATGTTTCAAAACAGCTGTGTGATTTATGAAATTATGAGCTATCTTTGAGTATAACAAGCATTCTGCAGCCTAAATTACATTGATTTGTAAAGACACACAATAATTTAAGTGTTTAAAAGATTAAAGTTAATGTCATAGCTCGCTTTGACATTTTAAAAAAAATACCCTAAATCTTTCATTTTTTGCCAGCACTATTCATTTATTTATTTTTAATATTACATCTACATTTAATATTCTACATTTACTTATATGCTTTCCTAAGAAGGTTAAGTAACTTCTTAAACTCTGAAATTATTTAGCTGGTTTAAGTAGAGTTTGACCTTCTGTATTTGAAAGTAAAGTTCTTTATTTCTACGTTTTCATGTAATATAACAAATTAAACATAGGAAACAGTGTGGGAGTTGCTACAGAATATTGAATTCCATAACAGTCTAAAAAAGTAACTGTATCTATGTTTATCAAACCCTATATTCTGAAATATTCACTTAAAAACTTAATCTTCTGATTATAAAATCAGCAGAATAAGATTCAACATTCACAAAAAACAATCCTCCTTCAGGAAAGAAACTCTTGTTTTACAATGCAACAAACACCTCTAAAAGCATTACAATACAGTTATCTCTGAAAGCAACACAAAATCTTTGCTAACCAAGCTTTTCAAACAGTATTTCTCTTTTCCCCTTGTTTAAAAAATTTCTCTCATTTCAATCCTGATAATATTATTGTTGTTCTCTCTCTTTTGCTAACATTTCAGAGATAAAACAATCAAGAATAATTGATTGGTAGAGGTGAAAAAGAATATATTACCTGCAAACACAATGGAATGTAGATCTCAAATTTGTTTTAATAGGAAATTTCTTGCAGCAGATTGCAAGACTAAATCCATCAAATATAGCAATAATTTAAGATTGTGAAATAAATCTAATAAAATTCAATGGCTAACTGGTTTTGCCCTTTCAATTGAAGTTTAAGCCCGTTGCAACAAAAAAAATGATGATGAAGTCGCAAGTGATTTTTAAATGAACTGGATCAAATGAAACTAAACTTGTATAAGGTTATGCTAGCTTGTGTAATCTGTTACACTTGAAAGTCAGAGTGTAAAATTCTGAGTATGTTTGCCTGATTTTATAGGATTTTCCTCAGAAGAATCTTGCCATGATGTATATGAGATGTATTACCCAGGAGTTCATCCCCTCTTTATTTTTTTCTCTTTATTCTTTCTTGTTGGAGGATCTATTACACGAACTGTAAATGGAGGCCTTAAAAAGATCTCTCATGTGTTGAAATACTGTTCCTAGGGAATATTCTCCTAAGTTGAAGTCATTCAGAAAACAGCTGCAATTGTTACTATGCTGAGATACATCTACCCTGTTGTCCTGTGATCTGTCTTGTAATGTCCGTAGAAAAAATGTTACTATGCAGCCTCCCCTTTCTGTACTTTAAACCTGCTTGAAGCCATAAGATCACTTTTCTTTATTGTTTAGTAAGTGTTTTTAAATGAAATGTACTGCTTTTATTATATAGGACTCAAAATAAGACCTAAATCACTATACAATAAAAGAAAATTATTGAGTTGGATATCAAAAGTTACTATCCAGAGGCTACTCTGGTACAGTATTTATAAATCTCTAAACAGTTAATTATAATTGTCTTTCTGGTTTTTGGGAAAGAAGTCAAATAGCAGTTTCGGTTACAACTGAGAAAAATATTTTGTGTTGGGCGCTGTTGATCTGGTGGATAAAACAACAAGTAAAATTCCCACAATGTAATACTCTGAAAGAAAATACAAGAAACATGAAAAACCACATGGGAACAATCAATAGATGCTACTTGAAAAAAAAGGATGGAAAGGTCAACAGAATGAGGGGAAAGGAGAATTACTGGAGCTCTCCCAACATAACTTCCAAGGCAGAGCCGATCCCAGACTCAATTTTCCTGGGTGCTTTGGAAAAATGTTATGGCTAGGGAGCACAAACACATAACATGGATCTAATATTCTTTATTTTTCTCTTCAAAATAATCCCCTGACCCTCACTTTGTATTTGAGGGGACAGAATGAGAATCAGGAAGGCTCAAGGGATAATAAAAAACAAATCCCCAGTACCTGAAGGTGACTTTTTTCCTAGGAAAACAACCAGTCAACATCTGTAGGAGGAACTGTAAGCTGAAAACAGGACTTCCCTTGTCACAAGTAAGATATCTGACTGAGTTTGTGAGTCATTTTTTGAAGAGATGGGCCAAGCTCCAACTTTACAGCATTTTGCATCTCAGATGGTATCTTAATGAAAACAATAGTTTGCCACAGCTTTCACTTTGGCCTTTCTGTTCTTGGAATCCAGGTCTCCCAAAGGCACCAAACTTCCTTGACAATTTCCAAAAGCTCATTTTCAGGACATTACAGTCTGCACCCCTAACCTCTAATAAGCATAAGGAGTTGCCCTGTCAGTTTTGAAATAATCGATGCAGACAACACAGGTCCAATTTGAAAGAGTTTCTTGTTCTTTCTGAGTAGAATTACACATATTTTATGGAAAGGAGACTAGCAAATCCTTCCAGAACAGTTGGTAAGCTTTTCCTTCTCAGGAAGGCACCTTGCTTCCATTCACAGTTCTGTGTAGTCATGTGTTTGTTCATATGCTGCTAGACAGCTGATGACAGAGATTTGACAACTTATATAGTTTACTGTCATCTGCTCTGGGTACTCCAGGGTCCTTTGTAGCTCTGGTCCAGAATATTTTTTTTTTCCTATGCCTTGGAACTGTGAGCTATTTTTTTCTTCTTTGGGAAGTTAAGGCAGAGGACTCTGTTTGGTTAAGATCCAACTATGGAAGGATTACTTAGGACTCAAGGCAGGCAGATCAGAGGACAAAAGTCTTGTCATACTATTTATAGAAAGTCCAGATAATTAATGCTACCCAGTCCAAAAGTCTGGGAATATTTTAACAGTATGAGGAGGTGCTAGCAAGTATTTGTTCCTACATGAGAACTGCTGTTTGTATTGAGTTCATCTTGAACTAGTAATGAGAAAGTCCTTTGTTGATATAAACCAGACTAATTCAGTAGACTTGCTTTCAGCAGTCAACTTAATCCATTGGGAATTGGTTGCTTTATTGTTACAAAACTTTCCCTATCAGGAAGGCTTGCTATCTAATGGTCACCCTTCCATTACTTCTGCAAGGCCTTTCCTCTCAGATTGCATCTGGGTTCAGTTGTCAGTGCAATGCTACATCCTTGGTTAGAAAGGGCATGTTTGGATGGATTTAGAAGGTTGGCTTGTGATGAATGTTTATAAATCTAGGGCTGGAAGTGACTTTGGTGCTAAAGCAGATGACAAGGGTGAGGCTTTGGGGAAAAAGGAATTAAATCCCCAAATTTGTGGGTTATTTGTCTGAAAAAAGGAATTATAGATATGGCCCTCTACTTCAGCACTGGCAATGACTATGGCTTATCTGATGGTTAAATTGAATTTGCTTTTTATGACACACTTCTTGTATTGGTGTTACCTTTTGTCTGACACTGGAGTGAGATAATCACAAAAACTGTACAGATTCTTGTGCATTCAATAACCTATCAATTAAATGACTGTAATTTTTTTATTTTTCAGAGGAATAAACATAAATTACATATCAGATTTTCATATGAGACTCTACTGTTTAGTGACTACAGAATTATACTAGCTTATTATTTAGACTAGCAAGGGTAAAATTATACTGTTAATTCTCTCACATAATACCTTGCAGCTGAGCCCATACATTTCTCAGGCTGCTCACACACTTTGTTTTATTTCTTCTCTTTAAAACACTCTGTCACAGGTCAACTGACATTTTTCCACACATCCAGATTTTCTAATGTCAGTGTTTCCTATGATCAGTAATAGAAGTCACATAAATGGACAGCACAGAACACTTTCACGGAATGAAAGTAAGGAATGTCTTAATTGAAACTCATACATTCAGATACAGAAAAATTCAGACTGGCAATACTTAAGGTTTGTACCAGCCAATGTGTTAGGATAAGTAAGTCAAACAATACACGAATGTTTAAGCAAATATAAAATGGCAACCTTCTGCAAATAAAGGCACTTAATCCCCAGTAAGGAGCTGTGAGGTGGTCCTACTATGCTGCTTGTTGACCAGCAAAAGTTGAATCACCTGGTTTATATAATTATGATAGTTGTGTTCACCATATGTTAAAGCTGCATTTCATAGCCAGAAATGTCACATTGGATATAATTTCCAGTAAAGTTTGTGCTGTCTATTGATGTAATTGCCTCTGACAGTCTAACCATTGTACTCAAGGTCTTTCAAGAAAATTTACTGTACTGAAAGAAATGCAACTAATTCAGGAGTTCTGGATACCATAAGCAGAGAATTTACTGGGAAGATAATTATTTTCTGGAGCAACTGGTTTTAGAAGAATCCCTCCCTAGTCAGTGTTCCCAGCTAAAACAGACTGCTGGTCACCTGCCTTATGTTATGCCCTGTTTCCCTAGAAAAGCTAGAGTCACCTCTTTTTTTACATGCACACAGATATTTACCTGAAAAAATGGCCATAATTTCTGAGTATGTGCTAACTTATTGTGCCTCTGCTGCTCTACATCAGCAACATTGAATAGGGTTGAAGGGATTTGGACCATAGCCCAAGTCTATACTTCCTAACCTGTAGGGTCTATGCTGTAGCAGCAATCTAGATATTATAGAATCATAGAACAATTTGGGCTGGAAGGGCCATCAGAAGGTCTCTAGTCTGACTTTCTCATCAAAGCAGGGTCAGCTATGATGTCAGCTCAGGTTCTTCAGTCAGGTCTTGAATACCTCTGAGGATGGACAGTAAAAAATGTTCATATAATGCACAAGACAGTTATATTGTTAGGCTTTTCCATCCTCATTCAGAGATGGTCTAAGATCCAGTGTACTCCTGGAGGTAAAATACAACAGCCAAGTGTTGGAAATATCACTAACGTCTGAGCAAAGGCATAAGAAGGAAATTCTCTCAGACTGCCAGTGCTCAGGAAGAATAAAGAAGGGAGGAAAAGGGTGAGACAAACAGATACTATTTCTTGGTTATTTTAATTATGTGTGATAGGAGACTGAGAGACACCCACCAAATAGCCAATAGCCTGCTAGTGAAAGTACACATTTGGTTTTGAAACACAAATTTCAAATCTCGGTCTAAATCAAAAAAACAAGGAACCTCCATGCCCATTTTCCACTTCTACAATGGTTTTCCTAACCATGACTATAAGTTATCATAGCATGTGCAAGTCTGTTTCACAAATTTTTAAAGGAAGAACTCTAAAATATTTACAGTAGTATTGTTTCTAGGCCACAGATTTGAAACTTCAGACACCTATGGAATTGAAAAACACTCCCTTCATCCTCCAAATCTAGTTGTTATCCAGAGAATTACTAAACCTGACTTTGAAAATTTAAAACTTTCTGTTTCCTGATACAATGTAATTCTAGTATTAATTTCCACAGTTTTATTGCTGATTCTAAGAAAGAGTTTTCCACATTCAAGAAGTTTCCATATTCAAGAAGTTGCACTACTGCCTCTGATGTTTGGCTCCTAATTCTTATTTCCTGATTAGAGTGTAAAGAAGAAAAGCTGAACTTAGTCTTAGTTCTCACAGTCCTTCAGGGAAAACTATCTCTAGGTCAGGCTCACAGGGAAATTGCAGACCAAAGCACTATCCTTTGTACACCTACATTTATAGCAGAGCTAGATCCAGAGGGAATATTTACTGCAGCACTTAATAGGCTTATCAAAGGTAGGACTTCAGATGCATAATCTGCAAGACCCTTCAGGGATGGGAAGATGATTGTTTTTACACTGATGGTCTTTGCCAGGGTGCTTATGACTGCTTTGCAGCTGCTTTGCACAGGCACAGTTGGTGTAAAATAGCCTTTGGCTACCTATGAATCAGTCCCCTACTCTCAGCAAAGACTGAAGGATTTTGTGTAATGTCCTTAAATGGGATGAGTACACGTCAAAGCATGGGAAGAAATCAGCTTTGAGTTAATTCTAAGTGGCTTTTTGACCAAGAAGGCACAGGAACAATAAAGACAATTTTAAGTTCTTGTTCCTTTTACTTTTTGGCCTGTATTACTCAGCTCTTTCTCTCTGTGGTTGCAATGTGCTTCATATAAAAAAGAAATCTTGTTAGGCAGAGGCTTCAGGTATTTCAAAGTGAGTATGAGTTAGCTTTGGCTATATAAACATAACTGCCCTGGTAAGAAAGCAACAGAGCAGGAGAGGGTAAGAAAGCAATGATTTTATATATATTATAGAAAAATTTAAAAATAAGAAAAAAATGTCAGTTTGACGTTCATTCATTTTTCCTCTGCAAGATGTGCTTTGTGATGTAGCAGAGAAGCTACGTGACTGTCCCTTTAAAAGCCATCACACCAATCAGCAGGTTTAACTGTCAAGCAAGCTGATGTAGGGCTCTTTGAATTACTGAGTGAGGGATATTCTTCCTGCCAGGTCCTGTCCCCTGTAGGCACTGCAGAGAAGTATTATAGGGCAGTCCTTACCTTGGGAATTAGCCTGTAAGACCCCAATGCTGTCATCAAACTGCATAGATTTGATGTTGAGTGACGCCAAGATGCATTCCTTGTCCTGCAGCGAAGCATCATCAATATTATTCTGATTGGCTGACAGGATAACGCACATGTCGCAGAGGTTGATGTTGACAGCCCTTAAATCAGCCCGACTTAATGGCGTACCCTTCGGCACAGAGAAAAAAGCGGCGGGGGGGGGAGGGCATGAGAGGAAAAAAAAAAAGAAAAACAAATTAAAGATTGAGAAGGAGCTTTGGGAAATTATTTAACAAGTATCTTTTTTATGCTCTGACATTAAGCTGGTCTAACTATGTGCCAGGGAATAGGAGATGTGTGCTAATCTAAAGGGTAGTTGGTGCTGATGGCAGCATTTTAGGTTCAGTCTCAATACTCAGTCAAGCTATTACTAACAAACAAGAAACAGGAATAATGCCAGCATTCTACATCTCATCGGTGACTTGAAATTGTCTTGATTTAAGTTGCTATCATGTGGCAACCTCTGGCTCTCTGAATATAACAAGGGGTGTGTTTTAAATGTCTATTTATCTACTACTAAGTCAGAATGGTCTTGGGCAAAAGAATAGCAATTTAAACAGGAAGGCAGTATGTGTCCTACACATTTGAAATGCAATCAGGATAAAGCTATTTTTTTCTACCTGAAGCAATACACAAAAAAGGTTAATCCTTTTCAATCCATGCTTTTTGTGCTTCTAGAAGGAAAACACACTGATCTTCAAAGTTGTGTGATTAAACCCTTTGAAACAGTGACAAGACTTTATCTTAATGGGCACAACTCATGCAACATTCTCTGCTTCCACAATTCTCAATCAGAGAATGAGATAATTAAAATGAAATGTTGTGGTAGTCCGCGGGGTTTTTTTGTAGTTAACACAACTGAGATATGACACTTAACTCATTATGCTTTGTTTGAAGATGACATTTGCCTTTCACATCCAACAGTCCACATCTCTAGTTACAGAATATTAAGCCTATGTCACAGGGTTTACAAGGTCCAGGAAAAAAAAAAAGCTTTTTTATGGAAACTAGATTCTGCTCTGCTGCCTCACACGGTTTGGTACCCAAAGACCCTAATGATGATGAGGAGACTAAGCTGTCCCCTTGTCACACAGCGACTTTCCTAAAACTGAGTCAAGACCCTACTCTTCCATCGCCTGATCACTCACAGTGAACGACTCCTGAACTCCACTGAGACTATTCAATGCAAAAGTGAATTTAAAATCCACAAAGCGAAGGCAGAGCTCAACTTTTATTCAGTGAATGCCACCCAGTTTCTGGTACCAGCCTGACTACTCCACATTCCTTTCAATAATTTGAGGCATAAAACCTTGTGGAAAACATTATATATTGAATAGATATAATTTAGTTATAAAGTACTCAAAAGTTAGGATATGATTATTCCTGCCACCTTAATTCTGCCCTTTGTGTCTGTACAGTGCACCAAGTGAAGCAGGATTCCTGTGGGGAAAAATAATATGCAATCATGTAATTAATTAAAGGCTTACTACTAATGATTTTATGCAAAGGGACAGAATTAAGGCTGCCTGAGGATATTTAAAATTGGAATTTGCTCACTTTCTAAGAGTTTACTCAGCAGCTTAAATGCATCTTTTAATATAGACTTTAAATGAAATTTCCACTTTTTTTTAAAACTAGAACAAATGTTTTTATATTCAGCTGTAACTACATCCCGATCAGATATCAGGAGCAAGTTTTACCTCGTGAACTAAAGCACAGAGAAGCAGGAAATTAGCTTGAGTGGCCTCCCTTTAACACATGATTCCTACCAGTATGACCTCAGAAACTTTAGTACACTTTTAAATTGGCATAATTAGATAGAATACCACTGATATTTTTCACTTTGTATCACCACTTTGAACCAGATAGGCTAAACATTTTTTTAAAAAAAGAAAAAGCACTAATGAGGTCTGTGTTGTCTTCAGCACACTTGATTACTGCATAAGATAGAATTCCTTTACATATTCTTTATTTTAAAAGATGCATTAACTATTTAAGCTGTTTAACTTGAAATTAGTCCAAAACTACTCTAAATCTGGTTGCAAACCGGAGAATGTAAAGGTGGTGTACATTTCCTTAATGCCTCTTTGGAATTCAGAATCGAAACTTTAAAAATACACATTATAATGACAGATACACATTATATACTGGATACTTTGGAAGCAGTAGCTGGATTCTATCTATTGTGCTCCACAGTACAATAGTATTAATTTAATTCTGATTCCTTAGTCTTTAGCCTTCACAGTGACTGGAATTAAAAGGGATTGGCAGAAAGAGGAGGATATTAACTGACCAAATCTGATATTGACACCATTTTTGTGACAGCAGAGAATCTTGTGACACCATCTGTTGGATCAGTTTACAGAAAAAAGCCAAGGGCTAATAATAAAACTGCATTTACGGTAACAAAGACCTACAGCCTGAATTAATCAGAAAGTGAAGGTAGTCTTTCCATTCTAGAGCTATTTTACTGATTCTTCAGTTTAAGTTACATCCATCATTGATTTATTTAAGTGCTGAAATTTAATTATTAAGGACTGGTAAATTCATAATTTTTCATTCTGATAAAAACATACAAACTCGCTTTACTCTGTAACCTACAGTGCATTCTCTTTCATACTTATACTGCTAGCTCATTTCCCTTCTGCCTATGTGTGTGTGGGTCATTTATAGCTATGACCACCTAAGATGACTAGCTCGGGTGGTTTCATTTGTTTGTCCTGGAGCTGTTTCTACATTTTGGGCACATGGGTAATTATAATGATATATAGGAGAAAAAAAGACCTTTGAATTGTGGTATTAGTGGTTGTCCCTACAAAAAATCAATAGGAGCTTTTCATTGATTTCAAAAGGGTCAGGGTTTTGCCATACTTCCATACATGAGTATGGCAGGACTCTGAACTGAAATGCTATGGCAATGTTCCTTATAAAGTAGGCCAGCCTACAGGAAGGTTTTATGAATATAGTTAGATATTGTGTAGATAGAGTAACAGTATTTTCTTCAAAGGTTTTGTGGGTATAAATTCATAAATAATGTCATAAATAACTACTGTCATTCTGTCAGGGAAATCACAACATCACAACTGGCTGCATGCAGTGCACTACAGTGAATGTTCAATATATAACACAGCTAATACATTTGATAGCAGCTGAAATTCATCCGATGAGGAATCCGATTTCAGCAAATATCTTCTAATAAGGTCTCACAGGGCTCTGTTTTCATAGACACAGTAAAGGAAAAATCTAAGTCCTCAGGCCTATAAGTAGACAAAAGTAAAAAAGCCTAAGATCAAAGTCAATATGAATTTGTCCAGTTGGTGTCCTAAATAACAAATATCAATAACATGGCTTTGGACTTACAGGCAAGATTGAAACCTTGGGGAAGTTATGCAGTGTCTCCCATTCCCTTCTCAGGTATTCAAGTGAACCCACAAAAACAATGTGCTTGAGCTCATGGTAGTGAAAGTTGCTGGCTCGTAATGGCATCACTAAATTCCTTAATCCAATCAAAGCAGATTTAACATCCCCAAATATGCAAACGACTACATGCCCACTTAAAACTGTCATCGCTGCTTCACTTCGAGTCTAAAAAAAAAACAACAAACAAAAAACAGAAAGACAAGGGAGAAATGAAACAAAGGGAAGCTTAAATCATATACTGAGTTTTAAAACGGAAAAACACAACTGCCAATACTGTTCATGCACAAAGACGCAGTTTGAAAATAGCTGTCTGTTTTACCATTATTTATCCTTCAATAAACATGCTCAGCAGAAGAAAATAGGACTGGATTAAATTCTGGTCCTCTACACATTTCTACACATGTGGTTTAAGACTTTGGTTACAATCAAAGTCCTATGCATTTAGCTAAGAACAGAATTTGAACTACTACGCATTTAGCCATTAGAAGGATTATAGAAAAGAGATGAAAAACTATGCCTTAGCTGACAAATCACTAGTGGGTTTTTTCAGGACCAATTTGAAAAGGAAAATGAGACTGCCTAGTGGTCTTAGTAAGCCACTATATGCCTACCATACTCCACAGGAGCTTCTCTCAGAAAGAAAAAACTAGTGTGCAAGATCATGACGAATAGTAACTTCTCAAGCCCACTGGAATTCCTCAATTGTTGAACAGATAGAAAAAGTCTCATGGAGAACATTTGAATGAACAGAATTATCTTCTTGTCTCTGTGACAAGAACAGATTTTTGCACTAATTTAATCAGTGGTAATGTCAGTTGAGCAGGCAACTCAAATACTAAGATGATTAAATAAAGTAATTAGAAAAAAAATGACTTTCCTTTCTGGAGCCAGTCTTAGCATTATTGCACTCCATCAAGTAGCTGCAGATCCACTGATATCATATTGCCAAGAAGTTGTACAATTATGTAGAAGTTTTGTCAGTGAATGAAACTAAAACAATGGTGAACTGCAAAATTTTCCCCTCTTATCCATAGTTTATGTTCCTTTTCTAAATTATGGAAGCATGATAAAGTGCAATACAGATTGGAACATTCAGCAAAAGTGTTCACTATGTAAGAAGAATGGGAACTCTGATTAGATGTTTTCTCATCAGTTAAAAAACATATGAGCTCTCAGTTTTTCTGGGGCAATTACACTGATTTTTATTCAACTCTATCAAGAGAGTAGTCTTGGCCCTTTGAACAGCAGAACACAGGAGTGAATACTCAAGTGAAGCATGTAAGTTGTCCCATGCCTCCCTCTACGGGTCAGGAATACTCAGACTTTACAAGACAGAGACCAAGTCTTGAAAGAAACTACATAAAAAATTTCACTCTACAGTCACTGATCTGTGTGTAGTCACATACATTTGACTGTATGTCAAAAAAGTTCTTACTACCTGATACTGCTGGAATCTCGCAGAGCCAAAACAGATCCTGTGCAGAAAAATGAATTCTTTTGTGATTAAGGCATCATCAAGTATCAATTAGAAGACAACTTGGGAAATCCCATAATCTTCAAATTATTTACTAATTTGCACTTGTGTGGTCTCTAAGGACAGTGTTAAATTTGCATGAATATGAATGTAGACATAAATTGTGTACAGTAAGTTTGAAAAGGTGTAAGACAGCATTTTGCTGTCAGTGTCTTTATTGGTGATGATGCATGAAGCAGAAAGGACCCGGCCAGACTTACGGATTCACAGGCTATTATGGGGGAGAACCGAGACAGCATCACCAAGAGGTGAAAAATGAGGCGCTCCACAGTGCTGTTTTTGGAGAAACACTTTTCAAAGTGGGACAACATGTAAAGGTGGTCTGCTAAAATGTGTTTAGAACACGAAGGCAGATTTCTATTTCTATGTCTATTACAAAGTATTGTACAGCAGGGCTGCCCCTCCTTGCCAGCTGAATACATAAAATGCATACTATTTAAAGCTGTTCAGTCAAACTCCATCTCACAGCTCAGTCTCTAGAATTTGGAATTTACTTGCTTGACTGTTTAAACACCAATATTGAAAATCTAGGCAATGTCATGGTTATTACAGAAGCCCCTGAGGAGAAGTGGAGACAAGCTTTTAACCCCTGATTGCTAAAATAAACTGGGGCTGTCACCATCACCGGCTACACCAGGCCACAGTGCAGGAAAATCTAAGAGAGCAGGCTCAGCTCTATGAAGTGTGACAAAGTGAAGATCCACTAGGGAGTTCATTTCAAATATCATCAGTTTTGCGTATGAGATCTGGAGTTAGTTACTTGTTACTCTTAGGCATGAGTACATGAACACAAGTGGCACAAACTTTCACCAAGCAAAATAGACTGTGATAGGCCTTTTAAATGACCTGAGTCAGTTTGATGGTTTCCTCAGAAAACCAAGTGAAACATAGACTAGGCTCACTGCAACATGCTACAGAAGCAAAGTAGTAGTAATGCTTAATCTTAAGAGTGGAAAGTTTACATAAATAAATAAAAGATAATGCAAGGCAACACTTGCCTGTATTAGAATCATTACTGCCTTGCGTAAAGAGATAAATGGGGTACCTAAACCTTTAAATATTTCCAATCTTAATTCTCTAAAGATTTAAACTCAATATTTATGAAAATAATTGTCAATTTTGGACCAATTTTTGTTGTTGAACTTGGCATACAGACTTACATAATCATAATTCTTTAACCAAAATACTAGCTTTGATTTTTCTTTAACCAAAATACTAGCTTTGATTTCACCATGCTGTTTCAAATTTCAATACACTCAATTAAATGACAGTAGAGTTTAATCTATTAAGACATTAGACATCAATTCTATGGTTCAAATAACCTCTTTTCAAACACAACTTATCATCAATACCTACCAAAATGACCTTTTCAATGTCCTTGGCTGGACACCAATGAAACATCCCTGTAGAGTCATATTTTTTCACATTGGCATCCATATTGTCAATCTGCTCGTTGCCAGGAATTAACAAGGGGTCATGCCTGGGGAAAAACAAGTTGAGGACAAGATAAGTGGAAAATATTATGAATTATGAATGGAAAGATATCCCAAGAGCTGTGTACAAAGAGGGATTAAAGTAAAAAAATGTCGTGTATTACACTTTAACATGCTTTCAATGTGGGCACTTTTAAACAACAGCTGAAAAGAAAAAAACTGACAATTTTTAAATTTTGGGTGCAGTGTCAAAGATTTTCTATACTCTTTCTGCACCAATAAACATTTAATTTTAAACAAGGCTTTCTGACACCATCACATCCATAAAAGTTTTTCTCTTTCCAGTCCCACCCCTCCAAAATATATACTGGAGTTGCTATTAGCATCTGCAATGAAGTAGAAGGGATAGGAACAGAGCCCCATGCTGACTGACTGGCATAAGTATGGAAAGCCAATTACTTGCTTTTACCGCATACAACTTCTGACGTGATGCTCTTCGCAGTAAAAGCTTTAACAGGCTGCACTTTAAATATTTTAGCAATTTGCCCAATCATATTTTGCTTTTCCAAACTGAAGCCCTTTAAAGATTCAACAGTATGTCATTTTAGAGCACACTGACTAACAAATGCCCATATCTGGAATACATGATTTTAATACCAAACAACAATGTCCATTTCCTCTGACAACTCTACCTGTGATAACCTTCTAAGTGTTTTTGCAGCAAGACTTTAAAGCACAACGTTTCTCAAAGGAGAAGAAAATAAAAGAAACTTTTATAAACTTGCTATCCAGCAATATAGTTCCACTTAGGCATAAACACATACAGTTCTTTACTTTATATGCTAAGATCAAACATTGAGCTAAGTACTGACTCCAACACTCTCAGATGCTAGTAAGGACCCCAAAGTGATTGCATTACACAATAGCGTTAGAAGGAGGACCATATTTACAAGGCCAGGGTAAACTGACCCTAAAATTTCAAATTCAAGGAGGGAACAGATATTTGTCTGGCAAAACGACAGTCTTTACTTAAGGCTTTTGTCATGAATGCTTGAAATATCCTGATAAAGACTTGTAACATTTTAGAGGAATTATTTGCAATGTAAGAATATGCTAAGCACTCCAAGATAGGTAGCCAAAATTTAAAGCAGTTTGCCTTTCGAAGCCTGTTAAAGAAATGCCCATTTTGGCTGACCTCTCAGAACTGGAGAGTTTCCTGCTTTTAAAGCAGTCTGTAGTAAGAAACTCACTTCTGCATTGTTTACTAAAGCAAACTTTGAACTGTGTGTATGATACAGTTAAAATTACCCTGAATATAGTGCAATAAGTTATAATGCTGTCCTGGTTTGAGCTAAATAGAACTAATTTTCTATTTAGTGATTCTACTTTTCAGCTCAGTGTCTTCTAAGTGGCTGTACTTGCTGAAAATAACGGCATGTTTTTCCAGACAGTGTGTACTTCTACAAGTGATAATGACAAGGCCATTGTCTCACCATGGGTGCCGTATCTGCACCTATGGGGAGGAGCAGACCCAAAACTGACCAACTAGGTATTCTATCCCACATACATCATACTCAATATAAAGCCGAGGGATCACGAGGGTCTTGACCCTTCGTTCCAACTCTACCTTTCTCGATCCTTCCCTTCTCTTCTGCTCCTGCAGCGGCCAAGGTCTGAGCAGAACCCTGCTAGTTCATCTGCCTCTGATCCTGATTTGTGTGTTCTGCATCCTGCTCCCACCTGCTGCTGGGTCTGGTCTGGGACTTTTCCAGTGCCCTGCTCCGCAGAGCCTCTGGTTACATAATTGTCATTAGGGGATGTGGGAGGAGGATTTTATATTGGTTTTATATATATATTTGTACATATCTGTATATATTTAATTATGTTCGTATTTACATTATTAACCTGCAGTATTAGTACTATTGTTTCATCAAAACTGTTAGTTCTATTTTCCAACCCATCAAGTCTCTCTCTCTTATTCTCTCTCTCTTCCCCTCTGGGGAAGGGAGAGGGGTTAATAGAGAGCGTCTGTCCAGGATTTAGTGGCCAGCACAGCCCTAAACCATGACACATGCTTAAAACAGTTGTGCTTGCATGCCTAAGAAAGGTATGATTTCTAATTCCGCCAAGATGCTTAATATGCATAATTTTATAGCCTCTGATTATATATCCATTGAAATCAGTGAACAATTCTCATTCATTTCACTCAAACAGGGTCAACTGCATAGAAAGCAGCTTAAAAAAACTCAAGAAACTGTTAATATAGTGTTCCATTTAAACCAGAATCTTTTGATGCTTTAAGAAAACACAATGCACTACATGGCAAAGGCATAAGTCAGACTCATCTGGAAAAATAAACATTATGTTTTCAAAGTTTTTCAATTCACTCAACAAAGATACAGTTCAGTGCATTTCACTATCCACCCAGTGGCAGCAGAGGAGTCTCTTGGAACCTGCCTGAAGTCTCTGACCCTACTCCAGGTTTAGGAATGAAAGGCCGTGCTCCCTCTTTTGTGCAGGAGGAGGTGACTTCTTGGTGCAAAAGCAGTACCAAAGCATTTTGTTGAGGCAGAGGAAAGGGGGGGTTGTACTTGTTTAGTTTTATTTTAATTTCTAGGAAAAAATCTAGAAAAACATCATTTCTTAATCCAGTTGTCAGTGAACTGCAGTCATGGTAGTTTTGGCTGAGAGCTACCTGTGATGCTGTTCACTGGGCAATCCTTGCTGCTGATAGTTGTATGTGGCACAGTAAGGTCTGCAAGCATGGATACAGTTCCATTTGAATGTTCAAACAACATTTAGTTGTACTCTGTCCTAGATATTTTTTCTATGGAATGTGTTAGCTAAGTGTTTCAAAATAAGAAAGTTTGCCAGAAGGTTAGGAATCTTCAGGAGTTTTTCTTTCTGTTTTGTCTTTCTTTCCCCCCTAAACTTTCACCAGACATTTCTCCACGAGCCTTCCATAGCACAGCACTGAAACACAAGCACAGTCCTCTGATCAAATCACCCCCTTTTTCTTTCAGAATCTACATGCATATAGGAAGGAATTTTCATTTTCATTTTACTTTTCCCTTCATCAGTGGTAATTAGTGTGTGAGTTTTCTTTGGGTAAGGGGCCTTGCATCGTAAAAGGGAATATCCAAGGTAGCTTGCACCAAAGATTTATTAGAACTTACCTCAATGCTATATTTTCTAGTTATCTTAGGTTTAAACAGAAGTGTGCTATGGAAGGGGAGAAGAATGTGAATCATCGGATATAACTGCCTATTGAAGTTTTAGGTAACAAATTGTGATTTTTTTTTAATGTATACATGCACTTATTTGCAATATGATAAACTCTTTGGATCCTCTTCTTCACTGCTTGGAGTAAAGCAAGTGGGAGCCTTAAAAGAAGCAAACAGTATGGGTCACACAACAACAAAGTATGCTAATAGATATCATGGTATTACTTTTACTCTAGAGAATGGACTATTGCCTGAGAAGGAAACCATGATAAGACTATTTTTCAGAATCTATGGGGTTTTACATAGAAGTGTGTTTATTAAATTTAAATCTTCTAGGCTAAGATGTAATTTTAATCTCTCTTCAATCAATGATTTTTCATTTTCAGTAAAGTGATCCTTGAAAATGCCTATAGAGGTTGAATACTGATTACTAAGGTGCAATTTTGTTCTCAGATGTTAGAAGATATGTATTTAAGACATGTAAGGCTGATGTACTTAAAAACTGAATTGATCTTTGGCCTTTTTTAAAAAAAATGTTATTTTATGAAGTAATAGAGTAATATAATAATATTACTACTTTGGACGTACACGCTTTCATTAATCTGATGATCTAAACCTGTTCTGCAAATACTGAAAATTAATTAAGACAGACACACAGAGGCCAAGGCTGTCAAATCTGCCTAAGGGGTCTGGACACCCTCTTCCCATTGAAATTCATATTACACAAACCATTACAGTTGTTGTCCTTATAGCCAAATCAAGGACTGAATATTTCTAGACCCTCTCTGTTGCCCTCACCATTAAAGATGGCCCTGTTAAGCCATGCTTGAGTCACATTGGGAGGTTACTGCAGGAATACTTGTATTAGTGCTGCAGCTATTATAGGCTCTAGGGCTGTAAAGTCATCTGCTTGAAAAACACTTGAAAAATTAAAACTATAGAAAGAAAAATACTTTCTATCAATTGAAATCCAAGTGTTTACTTTAAAGACCAAAGCATTTTGTCATTTGTGAGCAGCTACGAAAATACAGGCACATATATATATATATATATTTATGTAAGTATATATATGCATGTATGTATAGCATCCATGGCAGAAAAGGAGCAAAAGTTAAACTTCTCTCATCCATAACTCCAGTTTAAAAATAGCTTTCTGGTTCTTATGGCAGATATTACATACGCATGAACTAAAATGAAGAGCAAAATACCATCTTTTCAAGGTTTTGAAGAACATATAATGCCACTTATGATCAATTAAACTTGAAAACGACGCTAAATGCCAAGCTACAGCAGCAACCCCAAAAAGCCTGCCTGGAAGACAACAGCCTGAAGCAAAACCATAAATCCTATTCCAGCAAACCTACTGTGAGGAAGTCAACATTACCTTTTAAAGAGCACTGCTTTCCTAGCACACATTTATAACTACTGCAAACTTATT
This sequence comes from Mesitornis unicolor, assembly GCF_000695765.1. NCBI lineage: Eukaryota > Metazoa > Chordata > Aves > Mesitornithiformes > Mesitornithidae > Mesitornis > Mesitornis unicolor. The sequence continues at coordinate 70,265 of NW_010171232.1, forward strand.
TACTTGGGAGTTTTTGAATCTGGAACTTGTGAGTAATGACTGGGGATGGACAGAACTGAAAAGGCCATTGGAGTCAAATGGCTGCCTCACTAAACAACTACTGTTTAGCATATCCTTGGGTTTTGTCACATTTGTCTCAATACTCCTGCTATCACTCATATGCAATTGAGCATTAGAGCTATATACCCTCATTGATTTGCTTCGTATGTTGAGCACTGGGAACAAGAATACTATATAACCAGTAAGGAATCTTGTATTGTTTGAAAATAAACTAATCTGTTAGTCTTTGCACATCAATAAAACAATTTCACTGCTAGTTTTTATTCTGCCCTATAATAAAATTCTTCTTATATAACATCAATGGCAAAATACCCCTGGAATACCTCTTTTACCTGTGTCTGTTAAAATCTGCAATTATGCCTTTCTCAGGTAGGTATGATTTAAGTGGATTTTGCCCACATAAAAATATATTTTGCAGTTTCCTGCTTACGATACAGAATCTTGAAACTCACTTTGTGTGTGGGCCAGGAATTTTAAGTTTTCCTACCTGACTTTGTATGTGGATGTGTGTTTGTGAGTGTATGCACACACATACTTAAATTTAGAAGAAAGGAGTGAGTTTGCTGAAGGTAAGATTACAACTGAAGACACACTAGAGAATGTCTCATGCCTTTGAAATTTCTCCTACAACTACCCTAACAAATTGTGGCAATTAACATGCTGTTAGTGTTAGATGTATGCAGCCAGTGCAGGTGCTAATAATTGAAAAAGCATTTAGAGCTTTTACACCCTGGTTGAATATTTCATGATGTGCTGCATGTTTCACTATTTACTCAGTGGGCCTCTGTCACTTCAATCTTCTCTGACTGCTTTGACTGGAGCTATAAAGCTCAACCATGATAGAGTGACGGCTTGTCACAGGCAAACTCCACTGACTCCAGCAGCTCGCTGGGACTAGCTGTGAAGGTTGTCACGACATTCTGATGGAATTCAGCAAATGTTTTGTGACTAATACACTCAACATTTGTCGGCTACTATTAGCCATTCCCTGTGACCCTCTGCAGTCTGTGTGGATGGCATTAAGTTGTAATGAGAATTTGTTGCCTGTGTGTGTTACGCTAATGACACTCTCTTACTTATCTTTCCTTTCACAGGTTAATCTGCAACGAAATTTGTAAGGAGTCAGTGCCCATATGTATGGGGCTTTAGAGAAGAAAACCTAGTGCGACAAGAGAAAGAAAACCTCCATTTTACTGTTCAATGCTTTCATTGTCACATTCAGAAGCTATCCTAATACTGACTGCAATCTCACACTGTCTGACTTTTTTCCTAAATCTACAAAGAATATACCTAACACAGTGGTTGGACCTAGTGCCTTCTGCAAGGTTATGGGCTGAATTACAGTGCTAAGAATATCAACAATTCTCCTTCCTTCCCTTTCACTCTGCCCAGATGTTACTGAAGTTTTTTTTTATCTTCAGAAGCCTTATTGAAGAGTTCACATTAATTTATCAAGACTACTAAGGACACTGATATAGAGCTGTTTACTATAAGAATTTTGCTCATTAAAGTATCTGATACCTCAGGACATGCTCAGAATACGCTTCTGAAGTATGAATCCTCTCACATAGAAAAGTAACAAAATAGTTAACTTTTAGACTTTTATATGAGCAATTTAATGAAGGGAAGACAAGGCACACAGCCAATGTATCTTCTGGTTTTAATATTTCCCATTTGTATCTACTCAAGCTGCAGGACCAGCAATGTTAGAGAGGTAGGAGACTGTACTTGAAAAAATAATTTTTCATTTGTAAAAAAAAATAAACCCACGGTTAAGTGGCATCATAAAAATATGTGAGTGGTTTTTTGCCACTTAAAGGAAGTGTGTAGCCTTTATACAGTATGATAAAAGCTACCACTTTTGCAAGTCAAAGTTTATAAGAATACGTTATTTTCTTTAAACCTTGTTTAAAGCTAAAGAGTTCTTTCTTTCAATTACCTTGATCTGAGTGGATACTCTGTTACTCTGAACTTTATAAAAAAGCCTGTTGATTTTTTCTGCTGGAAAATTCTCCTTTCCTTTCCTGACACTGCTCTCTCATCTCAAAACACTTGTGCAAGATTCCACAGCGTTCTAATAAAAGCCCCTGATACCATTGTTATTCCCACAGTTTATAACACAACTACCAATGGTAGCAAAAGTTGGAGAGCTAACATATATAGACCCTGTTAAAAACAGGTCTAAGACAAAAGACTTATTACTCAGTTCATCTTGTTGCTCATGTTAGTTGTAGCAAACTTGTAGAACAGAATCAGGAAGTGAAAAGTGCTATTAAATACCTGCTTTGTGGCAGCTTAGTCATCACTGCATATTAGCACTGCATACAGTTAGCCTTGTAAATCCTTAACAAAGGACATAAATTTTAGAGTACATGATGGAATCTCCAAGGCTGAGGGACATATAAATAAACCATTATTATGGCTAATCAGTGAGCTTTCACCTCTTCAAACCTTTCCTTCATGCCTGGTTTAGAGGAGTCATGTAAAATGATCAGACTGAACTTATTTTACCTACTTTTTGTGAGAAATGTTCCACTCTAGACCTCTCATCACTTTTTTTGGTTCCTATGAGAAAGCTCATGGAAGGGCAGCACTACAATGGCAGGGGCAATACAAATTCATCCTGAGTAGCACTAGCAGAAATGTGTTGTACATTTGACTGGATGTAGCTGGGTAGGCAGATGAGGAGATAAATGTGCACAGCCATTGTTCATATACTTAGAATATTATATCAAACTTCAGGAAAAAAGACAGGAGGTTTCCCCCTCAACTTCAGATAAATAATCTCATTAGGTTTCCAGAAATGTATGCCAAAATGCTCACTTTTTTCCTGTGTCACTTAACTGGGTCTTGACAGTCTATGAGCAAGTTTTATGGTTTGGTCAGGAATAATTTTAGAACCTTGATCAAGAAAAATCCTCAGGCTTATGAAATTCTCCTTGGCAACACACCGAAAACCCAGCGTCCTCTGATGCCTCTGATTCTTATGTGATCAGGGACACTAATGATAATGACCCTTTGCTGAGTATGCTGCTTGTCTAGAGGCCTATGTCAACTACACCACTACATTCAGAGTGGACAGGGACAAACTATTTGTTTGCTCTTCAGGCCCCTTGGGCCCTGTCATATGCTATTTGTTCTTGAATTAAGGGGTAGTTTGACTCAGCTGGGCTGACATTTCCTTCAAGTCAGTGTATTCCACTCATGCAGTAGCAGCTACCAAAGCATTAAGTGTGGACTTGAGCCCCAGCAACAATCCTTTTAAGTGGCTTTTTTGATTCATATCCAGGGCTTTTCACATTTTTACTGGTCATTTTGGAATCCAAAATGACACTATTTTTTTTTAAGCTAGCTTTGCTATTTGATATTTGGGTGACATAACCTCCTCATATTTCACATGACTGTTCATCAATAACATGCAACATAACATGTGACTGTGAGATGATAAACAGGTGACTTGGTATCACTGCATAACATCAGAGGCATCAAATGGTTCTACTTTTCTTCTCTATTTCAAGAAGGAAACCAGATATGCAATTACTCTACTATTCCCAGCTTTCCTTCCTTTTCCTTCTATGTTCTATTTTAATTTTATTTTTTATTGTAATGGGATGTCCTTGTGTTTACATCTCCACAGGAGAAGTATCCATTTTTTCCTGTTGGACTTTACGTTATTTTTAAATAATACCTATGTTATGGTGTATTTAATGGGACAGACTTATGTTGATGTAAAACAGACAGAAATAACCATGACATCACAGAGTATTATTTTAGTTAATTTGCATTTGTAGCTGTAGTTGAATTTGAAGGATTTGTTTCTGATTGATTAGATTCTTCCAGTATTGCATCAGTGTGATTCTGCTCATGTCATTTGATGTGATGCAGGATTCAGTTAGAACAGTAACTTTCCAAATGTGAACCTAGATCATTTGTGATGTATACAAAGACCATTTGTATGCCTACCATCTATTTATAATTTGTTAGTAATTTATTGGCATTTAGAGACATGTTATTGTTAGACAGATCCAGAACCATAGCTGAGGAAAAGTCTGCAAAGTTTACTGCCAGCTGTTTGGTGGGAGGGACGGGGGTGAATCTGGATTTGAAAAGGAGTTTTTAAAGCAAATTTAGGAAAAATATTGCAAAGATAAATATCAGCTACAGACATGACACTGCTTTAGCTGATTTACCTCTTGTATACTTTTAGCTGACATACACTAAAGATTTCTGGGCAGGAAAGCAAGTACCTGTCACTTTAGGTAATTTACGAGGATACAAAACAGAAGATAATACAGCCCACCTTTGTTTATTGTAAATGAGAAAAATGTTTGGCCATTACACATAAAGCTTAACAGAGTTCACTTTTGATTTAATCAACTTTCTCTTATTTAGCACCTTGAATGAAAGTTAAGTCAGTGTAGATAAAGGGTAAACAAAGAGAGGCTGGGTCTGGGGAGAGGCCGAGGGTGCCAACACAGGGCTGGTGAATAAATTCAGCAGCAAGGGAGAAAAGGAAGAAAACAATGTCTGGATCTGGAAGCCTGGCAACTTCTCCACTCGCTGCTCGACCTGTGTTTAGCAATTCTGATGTGCTACTGAGCAGACAGCTCAGGCTCAGGACGACTACTCTCCCTCAGTCCCTCTTCAGCAGGCAATGAAAGCAGGCTCCACTTTGAAAATCTTCCCCCATCATGCAAACTGACACAGGCATGCTTTTCAAAAACCCACAGCCAATCTGTTGATCATTACTTATTTACAAAGGCCTTCGGGCAGAAAGTCCTGTAAAAACCATACTTGATACGGTATACACTAGCTTTTTCTGCTTGTGGAAAAAAGTACCCCTAAGGCTACCTCAAACCATCACTTTCTATTGCACATAAAATGTACCATGTAACACTAAAGTATTTAATATATATGGTATAATATATCTACAGGAAAGGCATTTGTGTAGAAGTATGTTACTCTGTATTTGGTAATTTGATGTTTTGCTGAAGGCTATGACTTGAAAAAGCCTGCACCTAGTACAGAGGACCTGTCATCTCAGTACCCAAGAGCCAATAGAATAAAGAAGTACCCTTAAGCAGCAAAACTTTGACACAGCTTTGAAGCATATGAAAACAGTATAACTCCCTAGAATTATTATTACTCAAGATCAAAGAAATGAGGCATACTTTACATAGCAAACAGGGACAGTGTGCTCAGCTCCAAATGCTTCAGCTCTTTCTCTCTCTCTCCCTCTCTTTCTTTTTACTTCTACTTCCCCAAAATTAGGATTTGGTGAGGCAGGGAAATCTTCCACAAGTTTAAAACTTTAAGTGGTTAAAACTATTAGCACCAGATAAGAAGACTGTCCAAAGGTAAGTAAAATGAAAATGATGCTAGCATGACAACTGGCACCATAAAAACCGAAAGCTTGCCTGTATGTTCATTTTATCCTTCCTCATAAACTGTAAACAAGCATGTAAATCAATGTCATATGGGCAAGGCTGAGCTAACAGGAAGGCAGAGAACTTTTAATGATACATTTAACAGAAATAGATGGTCAATAGGAAAAAAAGACACAGCTGGGTGCATTTTCCTCTGTGAATCAATCTCACTTTTGGTTCTGTAGTCTAAACAGAGAGGAAGACAACTTGTAGAAGTTATGTCCTTGAATATGCCCTATATTGCAGTAACAATAAACAAATATGGATGCTTCTGTAAATGGCCAAAGAAAATTTCCAGTCTGCTGACTGAAATACAAAGGGTAATATTACTTAGCTCTATCCAGAATTGTTAAAGGAACAAAATAATTGTCAACAATAAAAGAAAATTCTTGAGTGATTTTATTTATAGAAAGAACTATACATTCATGTTAATTTTTTCACTTAACCTCTGTGAAACGAATGTTACTTTTATACATACACTCAAACTGCATGAATGTGTCTGTAAATAACATGTTCACATGTAAATAAGTTCACATTTTTCTATGTATGCAGTGGCAAATCTCTGCTATGATATTTAGTTCTGGATATAATTATGGACTGAGTTTCTAGCCTGGATACTTTAGATATGCAAGACCAGAGCAGGAGCAGCCTCCTTGTAGAAATCTCCATGTCTGCTGTCTGCTCCTGTTCTGACTGACTTGAGCAGGCAAAAGGTGAAGCACAGTGAGACAGAACGCAGATGCCATATTATTTTACTAGATTCCAATTTCTTGTTGGAGTTCTAGTTCTAACAAATCTCTTAGAGGTAATTTGTCCTATGGAACAAAACTACATAATTATACAGAGGTGTACCAGTGTAAAATAATATACACCCAGCAACAGGGGAAAAATATCACTAACAAGATGATGTTTTCATCACCCACTTTTAGAGTATATACTACCCTTTTAAAAATCCCTATATTTCATAATTAATGTGCTTTTAGCCTGAGTAAAACTGCATTAGTTTTGAACTTTGCTTTGGCAACTACATAGATTATTAGACTTTTTTATCAGTCTAAATCAATTAACAGAAATTTGATTACAATCGACAGGATAAAAGGAAGGTAATATTCAGGTTCATTTTTGATTGTGATGATACATCTCACATATGGCCTTAAGTACAGAAAACAGTACTCAGAGGGAATCCAACAAAAAGAGAATTGCCTGAGGCAAACTAACCACATGAGTTCTCCTGATTGGTTACTGCTATCATTAGTGCCACTGCTGTTTAAGAACTACACACGGACAGGACAGGGTGACAGCTAAGACTTTAAAGCCTATGTATTTTTCAAACAGCTTTTCAAACTGTTTTTCATGACAGAATTTTTTTCAGCTCTATCATTAACTGCTGACAAGCTGACAGAATAAATACTTCAGCCTTTCAGAAACCATCTAACAATCTTTCTTTTCCACCTCCTCCCCTTATTTTTGATGTGGGGGGAGGAGAAGAGGAAGGAAGGAAGAAAGGAGATGAAGATATGAGTTTCTTATAGTCTTACCTCATCAGTTTGGGTGAGGAGTTAGGTGAATTTCGCATGCCTCCATTTCGCTGCTTTTTTTTGGGTGATAGTGTTGATGGCTGCTCATCTTCAACTGGAAATATAAGGAACTCATGAGATTAAGTACTGCTCCAAGTTCAATATGAAATACAAGTGAAGCTGCAAAGAACACACACTCTTATGTCCATTCACGCACTGATACTTCATTGCTAACATAGGCCCAATAAAATTCAAATACATGTTAGTCAAAGAGATTGGTTTGAAGGAGAAGCAGGGAAGAATACCAGGGTTTTGAACACAGGTGTTCAAATTGGTTTCATACTTAAAAAACAAAGACGGGGTGGGGGGGGGACACTGCATTCAGGTTATTCTTAAGACTTATTTTCAGTTAATCTGTGCTACAGAAAAGTAGAATTAGTGCTCTGCTATATTCCCAGAAAGATAAAGTACTATTTGCAATATCAACATAACAGCTGCCAGCCTGCTTCTGCTAATGAACTAGACACCAGTTGGTTCTTGCTCCTCACATGCCAAACAACAGAGTCTTCATGAAGAGATGTAAAATATTCAATGCCTTGATGTTCAATGATTCAGGTAGTCAGGAATGTGAATGCAGCCTGCCATTGTGCACAGATCTCCAGCACAAGTCAGACCTCATTGCTCTACCCTTCTCACAAAAGGGAGTTCTAACAGGAGTGAACAGAATGAGGTTGAATGGAAGTGGGGAGACAATACCTGTTTAACAGAGGATGCATGTGTTATGCAATCTTTTAATGAGAATGAGGTGCATTTTCAATGACAGATCAATTTCCAGAAGTAAAATCACTTACAGTTTTGCCAATCATAAACTACTCTCCACTAAACTATGTCACAATATGTATTGCTTAAACATGTGCAGCTTCCTGATAACTCACCTATAAGAATTAACCATCATCATTACTGTTTCAAGGTCGTTACTGCATTTGATAATCTGTGCATAAGGTTTACATGTGCTATCAAAGGGAATTATCTTATGCCTCCTTTCTCAAATTCACACTAATGCTGAATTATTCTTATACAAAGAAGGAAAAATACACCTTTTTTTCCATCCTATTGTTAACTGAAAAATGAACAAGAAGATAATATAGCTGATGCCTAAGAAGCTGTTACTTTAAAGCTAAAAGGAAAGAGATTAGTAGTGATAGTAGTAGCTATATTAAAAGAGCTTAATACACATTAGCAGTGCACAAGCAGAGGCTGGAATAAAAGATTCTATTTGCAATGAACTATGTAGGAACGACAAAACTTAGATATATGTCAGCTACCCTAGACTTATCTGGGAAGAAATTAAGCAATATCCTTCTGCTATAACCCTCTTCTGACACTATTTTATTACAGAGTGTCTTTTAGCCTGTCTGTTTGCCCAAGTCTGCTATGGAACTTCATTTTGCCTTGGTCAAGACCAAAGGACTGGGCCCTGAAAAGACAGATGTTCTATCTTTTTAAATGACCTGGCATCACCTAACACATCAAGGGAATGCAAAAGTGAAAAAAAAAAAAGAAAAAAAAAAGAAAAAAAGAAAAGCTAACCCCAAAATAAATTACCCAGAGAGTGGTGTAAATGTTAATACTTCGATCAGAGCAAAGACTGTCTAATAATCATTTATTTCACTAACCTAATTTCCTTTTCTTCTCTGGCAGCATTCTCAAAGACAAAGCCATTTCCTTCTCATTTGACTTTTTGTTTTTGTCCACATCAGAGTCCTACAGTGGAAATGCTTATTGATGATTAGTCAAGTACCATTCTTTGGTTGGGAGATAAATAAGCCCATAGAAAATTCTCAAAAATATACAAATTGAAATTTTCTTTTTGTGACAGTTTGTTCAGTTTAAACTAGATCACTTCAGAATCTAGCTATTTGTAACACAAAGTGAATATGCACAGAATTATTTTGTTAGTGATATCTATTTCTGATTGTAACAAAGTTCAAGTATTTGTGTATTTCAGAACACCTTCTGCAAATCACTCTTGGAAATGGCCTAGTCTTGTTTTAAACATGTCTATCAAGAAGTTGTTCACATGCTATTCCATACACACAATAGGTTGCTTTCAAGATACACAGTCTGCTCTCTTGCTCTTTATAGGATATAAATATTCAGTTCCAATCTGATGAATCCACTAGTTAAAAGATCAAAGGAACAAGTACAATGCAAAATGTTCCTTCCAGAAACCAGCTACAACTGATATGTTTTGCTCTCTTGATAGTAAAAAATCTAGATTTCACTTAATTTCATCTGCACAGAGTTACAGGATGTTTGTCAAGAGATTCAGTATTGCACCATAAGTAAAGTGTATTGTTATACTGTTTGAACAGTTTAAGGAAGATATATAGACATTAGGAGTGTGTGAAAAATCTTGCATTAACACAAGTTAACTGTAGATCATATTATAGCCAGAAAAAATTCTATGAAGAATAGAAAATACTATTAAAAAGAGTACTTTTCCAAGTTCTCAGCTAGCTAATAAGATTTCTGTCTGATTCTTTGAAATACCGAATGTTAGTAAAGATCTTTCATACGATATGGTCCAACATTTGTGTTCTCCAGTGCTGCCAGGTGATGCTACCCTGCCATCCAACTAAAAAAACTCTAAGTCTTACCAGTAATCATCCAGATAACCATTTCTAGAACTAGATTTCTAGCAGTCTGTAGTTATTTTTAGTACTGCATCTACAATAAATAAGCTCCCTCTTTTGGTATGTTCTTGTCATATTCAAACTATGTTCCTGTCACTAATTGCCTGGAAAGTCCAAGGTTAATGTGACTCACTAGTTAATTCTTGTTAGCAAAGCCTTCTGAGTGATCTCAATTTGCTGCTAAAGCAATGCCTTACTTAGGCAAGGAAGCCATTTATTCTCATTGTAGCAATGAAAGGTGATCTACCTTAATCATATCACATCCAAACAAGAATTTGTTTTTCAATGAAATCTGTGCACTGTGTTTACAGGCCATCTGCAGTTTAGAAATGCAGCTCCGTAAGAATGGGAGAAGGGAATACATGAATCTGAAATATGTGAATGGTATATAATGGACACCATTACCTATGGCTTGGTTCCCAAAAGTGTTGCAATGATAACTCACAAGTGGCTTCTTAGTAATAAGTAGGACACAAAACATATTTTATTATTATCCTTCAGATACTATTGTCAATTTCCTGCATATTTAAAGAAACAGATCTAGCAAAATTTTCAGTAAAGCCATAAAATATTTTAGTTTCATGGTTCCTTTTTCTTTGTTATTTTGTTTCTATTTTTTAAATAAATCTGTCTCCTTCATTGCCACCTCCAGGTCACTAGCAAGACGGTTTACAAACACCATTTTTTTAGACCCCCAAAATTGCCGGAGTTTGAAATAATACCTACGTTACTGAACATCACACAAACTGGAGTACCTGGTAAATTCCTTCTGCCTAGCATGTAAATGTTTCAGAGCAAATAAACCATATGAAAGGTAAAGTACAAACCACCCAGAAACATTAGTTGACTAGCTATTTTGATTAACTTATTAATCACCACATCTGGAGAAACCCACGTCTGTAAGCACTTAACAGAGCATTAGTAATGTCATAGGCACATTGAAAACAGACTGCAAAACCATGCACAAACCAATCTATATTGCTTTATGCATCCAACTATGGGGCTACCTACGGAGATCTTGGTTCAACCCAGGCTTTTGGGAGTGGTAGCGGTATTTTACAGGCATGCTGAGTGCCCTTTGCAATCTACAGTACGTAGATTTTCCTTGTTCAACAGAACTCAGTAAATTAAGGTGCAGCAGCGAGGGGTTGTTGGGTAAGAAGAGGCTCCCTTTACGGTTATTAACAAGTGGAACAGGTTCCGAGATTTCTTCAGAGGACTTGGCACCAACCAATGCATTAGTAGTTGCATTCTTGAATTGATATGAACATTTTGGGTAACTTGATCTAGCTGCATTCTTTACTTCTAAATAATAAGAAAAAATTTAAATTAATGTCTTGGTATTAAAAGTTACTTCAAACCATAGGCATGAATCAATTTTGATATCATGTGGAATCATAGACTTTAAAGCTTAAAGTATCAGTTTCTACAGCTGAAATACAGGTTTATACCTGCAGCATTCTTAAGGTCGTTGGGTTTTTTTCTAAAAATAGCTTTTTATCAAAGAATACTTATAAAAGGATTATTCCACAATATTATCATCTTTAAGCAATAATCCCATCCTAGTATGTGTGCGTCTCAGGCAACACTTATTTTTCACATGTTGATAAAGGCTTTGAGATTTACTAGCTGTAGAAGATGTTTATAAATCTACTGAAAATGACAGGGGAGGTAGAGCACTCTGCTGCTATTAAAATAAATAAGGAATAGAAAAAAGTAAGGTAAACACTTTAAAATTGTGCAAGCATACTTAGGGAATTAAGCTGATGTTTAGGAACCTATGTAAAAGTTGTTGGGTATTTCAAAGTGTTGAATACTGTAAATGTCAGGAGGTCATACATACCACCTCTGAAAAGAAAGCTAATAAATTTAATTTCCTAAATATGGATTTAGCTTGAAACTGTTTCTCACTCTTCTATTTCTAATATGTCAAAGCTATTTAAACAAAAAAACCATACTAATACCTCTAGCAAGTGCCATCCTCAGTGAAAGACAATTATAAAATAAATTTTTCTGGTAAAAATATGCAGTAATGATAATCTCCTAATGTTTGTTTCATTCTGAAGGAGTAAATTATAGAGCAAAAGGCATATTACTGAGCCACGAAGATCCTATATTTTGGTATGCATTATGAGATGATAAGGTTAGACAAGGAGTACTTTATGGACTGATAATCTTCCAGCATTATTAAATTGCCTTGAAGTTTCCATGGAGAACTCTGAGCAGATAGTAGCTCAAAACTATCTGAGGAGGTTGGCAGGTTTTTTGGCACTTTATCTAGTTTACCATCAGCTAGAAACACTATCTGGTAATGGAAAGATACATAAGTAGCATCCACATGTTTGTCATTTGTGTTCGTGCATAAAATCTCTCTCTCTCTCTCAAAAAAGGTGATTAAATATGAATCACTAGAGTTATTTCAATGTATTTTTTAACAGTGTTCAACTATTTGGTGACAAGGTGTCCATTCTCACTCAATGATCTCTGAATTGATGGCTTGCTACTACTCTGACTGAGGTGGATAGAAAAATCAGTGAGAACAGAACTTAGGTTCTAACCCACAATGTTATTCCACTTTTTGCTAATAGTAGTAACATTTAAAGTATAATGATAATAACATACTCATGAGATTTCAGATAGATTTTAAATCATTGGAGGACAGCATATATCTTTGATTAGCAAAACTTACACAAAAAATGCTGGTTTCATATTGGATACAGTACTTAAAAATTACCAATCTTACCTCAGAGTTACTGGGGTTTTGTCAAGTCTTTTACTTCTATCTTTGATATTGCTCCAGTGAAATAATTTTCAGATGACAAGATATATCTGCAGAGAGCTAGGTCCCTACACAAGCCACTGGTCAGGCATGTATTTGAACACTTTAAAATGTATCCATTAGGTTCTATTTTTAAACTACAGACAGTAATATTGGAAATAATCTTTATAAACTACATGCCTGCATCAAAATGTCTTCACACACAATGGAAGAAGACCAAAATAATGAATAGTGTTTATCCACCCTTCAATGAATTTGTTTAAGAAACATTATAAACTTTTTACAGTCTTTACTTTTACTTTTGGAATTCAGTAAAAGATAGTTTCAGGCCTGACTATTAGGCACTAAACTTTCAAAACAGTATGTGTCCTGTGGTATATTCCACGCAGACATAGGCAAGCTTTCCCAAGATTTTGCGCTTTCAGTGGCACAGCATGAACCAGTACTAAAATACCCTGTCTTTTGGTACAGCTTAATAGCTTGAGCTTGATATCATATGTAATAGCATCACATGATCTTGTTCAGCATGAAGGCAGACTGAGCTGCTTAAAACATATCCTACTCCTCCTTGTTTCCAACACTGTGGACAGGTACTACCACTTACTTAAAAGCAAAACATTAAACAATGAGGATACTGAAGTTGCCATTTTTTTGTCAGATTATTCCAGATTTAAAAGGTCTAACTACCAGTTTCATCCCATGACATCTAACCTTCTGCCTCTTACAAGAACTCAGCTGCTTCAGCTGAAAATGGATGAAGTCCCACAGTGGGACAAGTTTTTCTTCTGACTCCAATATTTTATGACTCATGTCTTTTTACTCCATCTTGAAAAGCTAAGATTACAGTATAATATCTGAATAACCTATCTTTGATAGAGATTGTTATCTCTTTCTCCATTCCTCTAATACAATTATGTATGTTTTACCCTAGAGGACTAAACCTGGTTATTTTTAGTCTAAATAGCCTGTCTACTTGTACATGCACACTGTGCCACAAACACAAGCTCATCAGGATACACATGGAACTACATGTGCAAGCACAGAGGTGCAGTTTTGAACACAGGATACTACTGTGCTTTCAGATCAAGCAGTATTATACAAGCAGGTGAGAAATACAGGCCAACACCACCACTTCTGCAGATACATACTATAATGTGCAGAACCTAGAACACTTAGATTTTTCAAAGCATCCTGTTGTTCAGCAAAAGCAGTTTCTCTTTAGTAATAATTTCTTAAAAATCTGATTGGGTGCTTGCACCACTATGTGGGCTCATTTCCATAGAGAACATATTTGGGTAACAAAGATTGCTGTTAGTTATGTGGAACTAAATACACCCTTACACACTGCTACTGCTTCACTATGTTTGGCAACCAAACCATATGGATTGGGGTAATTTTTTGTACCACTGTGCAATGTTAAATCACAGCCTCCAAATCCACAAGCGTTCTCTTCTAAGTATGTCATGAGTTTAGCACCAGCAAGTCTACTAAAACAGAACCATTTTGTAGTCATAGTTAGATTAGTTTATCTAATATGACATATGCCTTTATTTTCAAAGCAAATTGACACAGGACGAACGTGCTGCCTGTATTGTTTACACTGCCAAAGTTCACTAGAACTATTCAGGACATTTGTTACGTATCCATAACACACTATTATTGTTACCTAAGAATAGAGACACTTACTTTGAGAGTAAATTTTGAATAGCTTTTTAAGAATAACAAAGAACAAGGAATTGGATAAGAGCAGAGTAAGAGTAAGAAATTCCATGTTTTCTGTAGCATTTCCTAACTGCACCCTGCATGAACACTACCTGTTTTGGTAAATGCTGCACAAAACTTGTCCAAGAAACCTGCCAACATTAGACAAATGAAAAATAAGGTCTATAAAATGTGAGATATTAATGCAATTTATGAAAAGGTAATTTGAAGCTGCATAAATTCCTATTTCTTCCCCTGACCCTCAAGAACTCCCCTTCAAGCTCAATGAATATACACTTGCCTACAGACTGCATTAAGGAATCATGCCTGTTTCTATTTCTATACATTTTATTTCTTATAATGAAGATAATTTGAAATGCAATCTGCAACTCCCTGAACATTTTTAAAACAACCAATATAGTTAATCTAGTGCCTATGGCAATCTCTATTTGTTCTTTGTGAGCATACACTTGCCATAACTTAAAACTAGGCTGAGCTTTAATTTAAATGTAACAAGGCAGAATACCAGTACAGTGCTTTCAACAAAATGGCTGAAACTGGCTTCAGCATGATTTGCCTGGAAGGGAAAATGAAAATGTGTTTTAAAGGAGAAAAAATATCCTGACCAAAACCAGACATTCTGAACAACCACCACCGATACCCACTGCTCCTTTCCTCCCCCATCTCTATCAGCTGCTAGGCTTTCAGCACTGCTTTTTGCCAGACACTAGCACAGTGTTTTCCTTCATAGTCAGCCATCAGCCAGAGCTGTCACTTGCAGATACTTCATTTTTGTTTCAGTCTAAATCATACTGCACCCCCTTAATCTTTGCAGTGAGTAATGCCATGTCACTGTGCAGATATGCCAGATCCAGCACTAGAAGTATAGAGAGTGGTTTTAACAGTTAAACTATCTTGGTTTGAAAAAATATTTCATTTCTTCCCCCAACTTAACTGTTCTCTTTCTCCTAAGCATCTTCACATCTGACCCCCAAAGGAGCAATCACTATTCCGCAATCTGGCATGGTCTTCCACAAAGCTCAGCTTCCATGTGGTGGGTGAAGACAAGCTGCAACTCTGCATTACTAAATACAAATAATCAATATGTCAATTGAGCTTTTGGCTACCAGAGTTCTTTCGATGGAAGTGACAGTGAGGATGACTTCCCTCTTTCAATGACAAGCCTGTTTAGACTTTGCTACCTACCACTTTGTGAATCAGGCAACTGAAAATACCCACAGCAATTCCTCCAAACTGTCAGCTATTGCTGTGATTCCACCCAGCACCCCCTGTACAAGACAACAGATTAACCATTAGGCTAGATATGTTGAAAATATACAGCTTCAACCTTTCCCCAGCTAGCTCAGAGCGATGTATAGATGATTATTTCAACCGTCAGCTGCCGCATAGACTTAAACCCCTGCACAATAACTCCTGGATTCATCTGCCCCTTGTCAAACTTGCACAGCTTTAGTTTGAGCATACATAGTGTGGCAGTTTCACTGCGGATCTAGAATAATCCAGACGGCTGCTGTCTCTTTGTTAACAGGAAGCTAAACTGATGAGTTTGTAATGCATTTCTTATCAAAGGTAGTTTCAGAAAAGAAAATGTGCCCAAACAGTTGAGGTTGGAATTCAGCATAGTATCAAAATACGGTTTAACCAGGACATTTGTTATTTCTTAGAAAAAACAGAGTATTTATTCCCTTTAAAAATCACTTTATGCCAATGAACTATTTATTTTACAAATTTATAAATACTGACTTTTTGGTGCTAACATATGTAATAAAATCATTGACTAGAAACTACAATAAAATGGTGCTTGATGAGATACAAGAATGTTAATTTTAGAAACTGTAGAGTAGTGTTTCCTTGGTGTCTGAAATGGTTTTTCAAATGAAACAGAATTGCTGTTTTGGTTTCTATGTGCATTACAAACTCTGAGAAATGCATTTCATTGCTTTTTTTTTCTTATACAAAGAGAAAAAGATGCTGCGTATCTCTACATACTTGTATTCATTAGAAAAGCAGGTAAGGCTCATTGGCTTTTAGTTGCAGTGTGTGCTACCTGAAGCAGATAAGAAAACATCAAGATCTGAGAATTTCAAGAATTCATCATCTCAGAATATTTTCCAAATACTGAATAGTTCCTAGATAGGACATTCTATTTGAAACAGTGCAGCCCAAGAAATATTGGGTTTTTTTATTTTTTCTGTTTTGTTTTCTCTTTTTGTCCCAGGCTTGCACCTTTTGGCTAAAGGCACAAAAAATTGAACTACAAACACATTACTCTGCTTTTGATTATTTTTGTATTGGCATCTATTGCTTAAATTTTATATTAATAATACATGGTCTTTCAGTCTTAATTCTCCTCAAACATAAAGGATTGAAACTCGGCTTTTCCCTGAATGCTGCAGAAAAACAGTTAATAGAAAATGTGGAATGTTGCTAGGCTGGATCCAGTTACATATTGTAGACGGCTGCTCTGGTATTCTGTGAAACCATGATAAACTTCAAGTTCCTAAGCTTTTAGGGTTACAGGTGTATACAGTATGAAAGATAGACTGCAAAGGCGTTTGGAAGCCCAGCAAACTTTTAACTTGAGCCTTTTATTGAAAAAAGCCCAAGGTATGGTTTTACACTACTTTAATTTAACTTTAGGGGTAGAGCAAACCCTAAGGTTACTGTAGAACTTTGACTATTTTTTCTCTGCTCCCCTAGTATAATTCAAGAGCATAATTATTAGAAACACTTTCCAGAGATACCAGTTATCACTTCTTTACTACTATGACTTCAGCAAGCAAAGAAGTGGTTTAAACCCGTTCAAATTACAGTTGATCTAAAGTCCATTGAAGTCAGAGAAAACACATTGCCTTCAGTGGACTTTAGATCAGAAGCTGTTCTGATATCATGCTTCAGGGTGCGA
The DNA here is from genome assembly GCF_000695765.1 of Mesitornis unicolor. NCBI lineage: Eukaryota > Metazoa > Chordata > Aves > Mesitornithiformes > Mesitornithidae > Mesitornis > Mesitornis unicolor. The sequence goes on from NW_010171232.1 coordinate 87,370, forward strand.
GCTGATAAAATGGGGCAGGAAGAAAGCCTTTCCCATATATACAGCATTTAACAATTGGCTTGGGCAATTTAGAGAAGAAAAGCTTCAGATTTCATGAACCTGGCTTCTTGTTCCTATACAGAAGTATATACACAATGTGACACTATTTGTATGTAACAACCATCTTCCCTTTCCCCTGAAAAATGTGCACAGCAGAAAAAAAACCCCTACTTTATTAATTCCTAATCAAATGCCAAGATTTTTTTGTCTCCAGACAAGCATAAAAGTGAAGGGAAATGACTTTGTCAACTCTTTGTCCAAAGAGTGCACTTTGGCAACTCAAAATCTCTCATTGGGTATGGAAAATATAAATATTCTTGAGTTAATTTTTAAATTCTGTTATTTCATTATGGTAAGCTGTTCTACTATCTGAACACTGAGGAGGAGCAAGAGCAAAATGTTACCCCGTGAGTCAGAAAAGAGCTGTTCAGACACTGTGTGTCCTACACTGTGTCACAAGCAGCTATGAACTTCAATTTTAGAGCTCCAGCTGCTGTGTCTGGCAGAAGCAAAGTACAAAAGGATCATTCAAAGCCACATGTTAACTTTTTAATAGACTACCTGATGATCCCATGGCAACAAACAGAGGACTGGGAATCTCTTGTCTGGGAATTTAGTTCTACCACTGATCTGTTACACAGCCTTGGGTTGCTCACTTGCAGTCAATTCCCTTTTAACACAGTTCAGTGCTGATAGCTCTGGGTAAGACTCAAGTGACCAAATTATCTGAAACTGTGGCTGTTAATCACTAATTTTCTCAGATCTACCAGGTATAAGATGGTGAGGTTGTTATTGCTGTTTGGAAAGTATATTGGGAATACATTCCATAAAAACATACCACATGCACACGTGATAAAAATAAATTGTTATTACAGTGTTTCATTTCTTTTAATTAGACATGAAAGTGTATAGCTAACATAAAATTACTGCAATATCTTTTTTATTTCTATGTTTCTTTTTTTCCTTCCTTAAAAAATTACAGTGTCAATTAAAGGACAGCAATTTCCTTATGAGTGGTCCTTTGACAGTTCCCCAAGGGATGACATGTAAAGCCAAAAGGCACATCTTTCAGGGATTCTTTAAGAGAAGCATCACACAGCAAATTGTAGTATTTCCACACTCACAGTTCTAAATTCAGTTCATTGTCATAGACTATCCTTGTCTCAAGATAAAGTAATCCAAAGTGTATTGTCCTTTGTCCTATTGCCTCAGACTGAATTTTGACACCAACTGTAAGGGACATGGAGGGAGAAGTTGCAGCACTAGTAGGGGCAGATTGTAGCTATGTAGTTCTGCCAAGAGAATTCTAAGAGGAATCTGTCCTGTTTTTACAAAGCAAAGGACATTTCCCCTTTGTTGCTGAATACAGTCACAGCATGATCAGTCACTGCTAAAAACAATGAAGCTCTCTATGAGGACACAAACTAAGTTCCTATTAAAAACTACAATAAAAATTTGAAAGGTCATTCACCATTGAACAGTTTGCTGTTTACATTCCCTCAGTTCAATTAAAATCAGTGGGGAAATATACCATGCCTAGAAGTAACTAAGTGGAAAGGTAAGCACAGTAGTCCTTGGTGATTGCTCTGCTCCCTGGGATTAGAAATCTTTTATCTACTGCATAGACTGCGTTCCTCAGGAAGAGGTAATAGGTGCATAGGAAAGGAATAGTTATACGCCAGCTTCTTTGGAGCAGGACTCCACAAATTTCAGCTAGGTCGTGCTGCTGCAACTGCTTCCTTCCCGAGAACATTGGGAAGTGCAGATTTCATCCTACAGAAATCTAATTAGAATTATTAATTTGTTTTCCAAAGTGCCAATTCATCTCAACATCTTAAAAATACACATTTCCAATGTAATTCTAACCTGCATATCCTGAAATTTTAAACTGAAAAAATCTCTTATTTACCCTGCTCATGAAAATATTAAAAATAAATTTGATATGAAGGTATTTTCATCAAGACATTTCCTGAGGAAGACATACTAGGTCCCCATGCCCATTTCCTTGCTAGTACAGCATTCTTGAGTAAAGAAGAGATTTTTATAGATTTCTTATAAGTCTAGTACTCTTAACTTCTAAGAATTTTTTTTAATTCTTTCTCTGCTTCCCAGTAAGTTGCCTTACTTCTGAAGCACACAATTTAGTGGGCATCACTCAGAATATTAGTTTTTACTAAGAAGTTAATATGACACCACTAAATTGGATTTATTTTTCTTTATAAAATTCATTACTGTTAAATTTCTTTACCATTTTGGCTGTTGTTTATCCCTGTAGAAAATAGTGTAGAAGTGTCTGCATGTCTGAACAAGAATAATTGAAATCTTGACATTTAACTCTGGCTTTCTTATCGTCAGTCTTATCCAGCTTTCATTCACATCAGTGGAAAAACTTCCATTTATTAAATGTTAATAGGATCAGGCTCAGCGATCCCCAATACTCTTTCAGGCTTAGCTGTAATATTCCTCTGGGATGGAGGTCTTCACATGAGTGTTACCTGTGAGGTCATAATACTTTTTTCATATGTAAACTAAGTATAAAATGGTCTGCATGTTTCCACATATGTTAGTTTTATACACAAGTGCTTACACTGCATATACATACTTAGGGACATTTCTATACAATTAAAGCGAGCTATTTGAAAGATTAGATTTTTTTAAAAGAATAAAATTGGTTCCTCACAAAAACAATACATAATAGTTGCTCTTGAAGACTTTTCTGTTGCTACTTATTTCTAAGCCAGCACCACCACCTGCTGGTTACACGGAATTCCAAGCCCCAGTGCTGTTTGTGTTTGCCAATCTATGCTTAAGGACAGAACAGTATTTCTCAGCTACTCTTATACATAGAAATGTTATTGCCAGAAGACAGATTTTTAACACATTGTTTGCAGTTTAACAATAGTCTATTACCTGAAGTATGGCTTTCATAAAAGCAGGAAATATTAACTGTTGACAAACCAATTCTCTTATGCAAAATACTGTAAGTCACTGGGTAAACATCCAAATTAATCAAATAGACCAAATCTGTTGCATTAAAAAGTCTATTATAACATATGCTGGTTTTATCACTTACAGATACACAGTTAAATACACTTCCTGACACTAAGAAATCAGGTGGGTTTTTTTCTAAGTGCTCTCTACTTTAGTGAGTTTTACAATGTACTTCATTCTTATAAAGCTCAGTTTTTCTCTGAACAAATATATCCAAAAATCCAATATCACTTGGTAAATATATCAATATAAAAAACAACCAAGACATAAATAACTAAGCTTAAAACTGTAAAATAAGGGCAAGAGTAGCAATAGCAAAAATATAGATGGTATATAATTCATTGCAATGGAAAATTAGGAAAGTATAGCACAAAATTTCTAGGTAAACAATGCAAAACAAAGGAAGTAAACAAAACAATAATCATAATAAGAAATGAAAAGAATTGGAAATGTGATGTCTACTTCTGCCTGGATTTGCAAAAGAACCCGCAAAAGAATTAATACTCACATTTCTGCCAAAGCACAGAGTAGCTTGCCTGAAATAAATTGCTATGGGGAATCATGGGCTGGAAATGTCGTAAGAGTGGAAAATAAAGCATAAGCTAAGAAATCCAGTGGTGTTAACTAATAGCAATGTTACTTACAACAGTGTTTTGACCTCTAACAGAAAGAATACTCAAAAGGATGGATGTATTTAGCAAAGATCATGTTTTGCAAATATAAAACTAGTACCAAAATACCTCCCTACAAAATAAAAAAAAAAACTGTTATACATTCCCTTTGACTATTTCTCTAATACTCAAAAATACTACATTGATAACCCTGAAACACATGCAGAAGTTATGGCTGAACTATTGAGAATTATTTATAAGAGGGAAAAGCATGTCAACTTGCATTCACTTCAGGTAAGACAAACTGTAACATTATAAAAGTATGCAGACTAACAACTGAGAATCTATGAATACTGAATCTATGAAACTAAATTGATAGCCAGCTTAAAAAAAAAATAAATATGTTTTGTCTTTTTATTTTCACTGTGTTACTAAAGCCACACAGAGATGTCAAGCTTGCTTAGCTCATGACAAGGATCAGGCAGATCACACAAAGAGATCACAACACACGATGAGGAACAACTTTAGAAAGAAAACTTAATCAAAGGTAAATGCATTGTGCTATGTACTTCTGGTTTCATTAACCAAACCTCAATGAGAATATGGCCATTAGGAAAGAAAGTAAAGGTAGCCTAACAGTAGCACTCACTGTTAGTACGCAATGCTTTGAAACAAGAGGAGAGGAAAGAAGGTAGTGGAGAACTTTTGAGAGGATTGTTGAAATGTTGAATTAGCTGCTCAGGGTGCTCAGCTAATGTCTACAGAATGCTTGGTGTGCTCAGTGTTATACCAAGGAAATCACCTATACTCTGTAAATATAAAATTAAATTCAGATTATTTTCATTTTCAAAGCTGGTAGCATGATAAGAAAGAAAGAAGACTGATTTTAAAAAAATAAAGAAAGAAAATTCTGCAGGAAACCACTGAATTGCCAGTATTTCTGTTATAATAATCACACCAGTTTTACAATAAACTTCACAATCACCTGAAGGAGAAGGAACTCTCTCCAACAAAGAAAAAATTGATATGTAAGATTACATAAGATTTGCAGGTCAGCTACTACCCTGAAAGTAACTGTATCAATCACAAATGCCACAGGACGTCAATATATTTGGAAATAGTGTTGCTGCCAGATGTTTTGAGAGTCAGATACTGAAAGCATCCAGAAGTCCAGTGCTCAGGGGACACTGACAGCTGTCAATAAAGTCATCTTCCAAAACCATATTGCTTGGAGCTCTACCTTTGAGGATTTTATTCTGTCCTGCTTGAGGAGAAAGAAGAGGGCACACAAAAGACTCATATGCTAAAGGCAGATTTAAAACAAATGTGTATTTTGACATATTTTATATGGGCAGAATTCAAGGATACTGCTGAGGAAAATTGTGGGACCCAAGGGACAACTTCAGGATATTTCCTGAGGAGTATGTGGGGCTTGAGTATTGAGACTGAATATATGAGCCTAAAGATATAATTCTTGCACTCCTTTGAGTTACAATTTGAGATGCAAAACAAGATTTTATCTATCTAGTTAGCAGGAGAAATCCCAATAAAACTGGATAAATGAGCTGCATTCAAAGATTCAAATGCTCAATCAAAAAGGCTATTGAAGCTTGATCAGCTGCTAGACATGATAACACTAGAAATCCTGAATCCAGAAACAGAGTATGCTTTTTCATTCAAGTAGGAAATAGTATTTTCAGGAATTATTCAAGAGAGAAAGGAAAGGAAGGAAAGGAAGGAAAGGAAGGAAAGGAAGGAAAGGAAGGAAAGGAAGGAAAGGAAGGAAAGGAAGGAAGGCTCCACAAACCTTGCCATAAGGCTAGTGAAGGGAGCACAAACCATATGAGGACAGGCTGAGGGAACTGGGATTGTCTAGGCTGGAGAAAAGGGGGTTGAGGGGAGATGTTACTGCCCTCTGCAACTGCCTGAAGGGAGGTTGTAGTGAGGTGGGAGTCAGTGTCTTCTCCCACCTAACAAGTGACAGGCCAAGAGGAAATGGTCTCTGGTTTCACCAGGAAAGGTTTAGCTTTGATATTAGGAAATACTTCACTAAAAGTGTTATCAGGCATTGGAATGGGCTGCCCCATAGAGACATGGTTTAGTAGTGGACAGATTATGGCTAGACCTGATGATGTTAAAGGTCTTTTCCAACCAAATGATTCTATGATTCTATGATAATAAAAAAGAACATGTAGTTGTGATCACGAGGGAGATCTGAAACAAAAATTACACTCCAAAGTGTAAGATGCCTGTAGGTTGGACTCCTTGTATGGAAGGATCCTCTCAAATAGGACATTACTGACTCCAGTCTCTGCAGATCCTTGCATTATGATTATCGTCACAGAACCTGTGCTGAGACTGTCCCAGCTCTACGGTTCTCTCATCTTTTCTCCTTTGTCTGAATGAAGAAATCAATAAGGTATATTTTGTTACCCAGGACAGTGAGACTCTCAACTAGAAACAATCAAAATATACACAATTAAATGCTTTGTATACCTTTTTTTTCCCTTGGACAATTCTTCTATCAAACACAAACTCTTGGTGCAAAAAAATCACAGCTTTTAAAAACTATGGAAAACATTAGATCCTTATTGAATGAAAACTGATTTAATTTTCAGCAGATTTTTTTGTAAGTAAAATGAAACAAAAATTACATTGTCATGTCTCAATTTACAAAAAACACAATTCAGCAACAATTAAATTTTAATTTGAATAGTACTCTGAAAATGTGCAACATCATACAATAGGATAAATATTTTTTTTCTGTGGAATATCAAAGCATTTCTTAGCATACAAGAGTTAGTAAAATGTATTTTGCTATTTTGTTTCTTGCCATGACATAGGAAAGTATATTGGCTTTGTTCAGAACCAAATAAAAAAGCTGTATTTCATGTCAAAAACAAGACAAAATGCAAGAATAGCTATGAGTCCATTTCCATTATTAATGAGGAATATTAGTTTGTAAATTGAAAATTTGGGAAATGTTTCCGATAAGGACACCATGTAGTGGAAGTACATCCTGTTCTGTTCAGTGGTGTATCTCACTTCTTTTCACTACTGCTGCCTCATCATGTGAATTATATTCATTTTCACACCCTGCAATTCTAAATAAATATTGTTTCACTTCTTTGCTGCTACCCATCTTGTGACTGACTAATCACAGTGAACTTGACAGTCCTTGCATGTTTTGGTAGATCTGGAATTAATATTCTAATAAAGAATGAATAAAAAAAATCATTGAACAAATGCCTGTTAATGAAACATACCATCAGTTTGCAACTGTGGATTTTACATCATGCTGCTCATGGAATCATAGAACAGGTCATCTAGTCCAATCTCTCTGCAATAAGCAGGGACATCTTCAACTAGATCAGGTTGCTTAAGGCCTCATCCAACCTGACCTTGAATGTTTCCAGGGATGGGGTATCTCCCAACTCTAGGCAACCTGTTCCAGTGATCTACCACTCTCGTAAAAAAAAAAAAAATCTTCCTTTCCTTAGTCTCAATCTACCCTCTTTTAGTTTAAATCCATTACCGCTTGTCCTATCACAACAGGCCCTGCTAAAAAGTTTGTTCCCCATCTTTCTTATAAGTCTCCTTTAAGTAAGTACTGAAAGGCTGCAATAAGATCTCTCTAGAGTCTTCTCTTCTCCAGGCTGAACAACACCAACTCTCAGCTTTTCTTCACAGGACAGGTGTTCCATCCCTCTGATCATTCTTGTGGCCCTTTTCATAGAACAGAAATAAGCATAATTTCTACATTAGGCTCAAAACTTTTAATTTTTTATTCTTTGCTAGAAGAGTCTTAGTTCTACAAGCTGATGAAATGTTATCAGCTAGGCAAATGTTTAACTTGACTTCTATGTTGTCCATATGTCACAACTTCTATTTTTACTAAAAGTCCAAGCAGTATGTGCCATATGGGAACATGTAAGTACTGCAGAAGAGGGCCTAGTTGTAAAATAAGCCATCTACATTGTTTGATGACATGCCTGCTAGTTCATCATGACAATAACAGAACCTTCATTTCTTCCTGCCAGTCTTCCTTCATAGCATAGCTGTGGTGATGTAAAATTTGACTCCATACTGTAGTGTCGTGTCAGACAACACATAACACCACTGAGTTAGAGAGTGACGATAGTAATGTCAGGAACATGGGAATGGAGAAAGCAATATGCTTGGTGAAAGCAAAATCTTCTATGCAAGAATGAACAAAGGAAATTGCATGACAAAGATCGAAGACACTGTAATGATTTTTTTGCATTTCATTCAGCAGTTCTTCACAGTAAACAAGCTCTGCATTCCAATTAAAGTTCAGAAGGAGCTAAAAACCTGCAGATTATTATTAATTTTTTTCTAGAAATCTAGAAAGACATTTCCCTGCTGATGCAGATAAACAGAAGGTATTAATGACCTCTTAGATAGTAACTCCTTTCAAAACCTCCCTAAATTAGACAGCAGCAAGACAGTTCTGGTAATTTCCCCATTCCTTCTTTCTGTCATGTGCCTCATTTCACTTTCCTCTCTTCCTTGCCTTGTATATATAACCTCCTTCAGCAAAAGGACACCCAGGCTTACATTCAGATCAAAATATAAGGATCTCAAAGCACTTCTTAGCACAAAATGTAATATAATATATTGAGAATACAATATTCTCAGTCTCTATGTGGAAAAGAAACTATAGTCATGTAGTAAGTCAGAAGCACAGTCCTAGATTGGGATCTTTGCCTTGTGCCATTTGCCTAGGTAGAATTTCCAGTCAAACTAAAATGTCCACACAAAGTTTTACCTAGATGACACTGGCCACTTCTTACACAGTAATAGTGCTTTTTCCATCCTTCCTTTTCAGAATAACTGTACTGTGCTAACAAGATCTGATCACTATCAGTGAAGCATGTGTATGTGAGGTAGCACACTATGTTGCCTAAAGTCATTGGCAAAAAGTGACTTAAAGCACTACAGCATTCAGTAATATATAAAATACCACAAGAAAAGCAATATCATCATATTATAAAAATTATGCTAACAGAAGGTGGTAAATAGTCTCAAACAGTAAAAGTACAACAACAGAACTTAAAAGTATTTTAAAGTATAACATCAACATATTTTAGAAGTGACATACTAAAAAAAATATAGTTGTGATCTCTTAAAAATCAATTAAAATTTTCCTCTTCTGATCAACTCCCTCCTGTCTACTTTGTGGCACTTCAGGAACCATGTATAGAATTATGTGACAACAACCCATCTTTTCATGTAGCACAAAAAAAATCATGAGGTTATGTATCATGACATATACAAATACCTGGACAGGTTCTAGGTACTCAGTAGAAAATATGCTGACCCAGAAAAAATTGTCTTGCAGGTTGCTTTTGGCTTCCTAGGCTGAAGGCTGGACCACTCTTGCTGGACCTACACTGAACTTGGTGAAATCTGAGGATCTCTGGTTCTAAGTAAATGGACTCTCCTGGCTTAGGTAAGTATTAAGTTGGTTCCCTCTGGCTCCAATTCTAGAAGTATGAATCATGTACTGTGTGCATTAGTGGTCACACTACAGTTAATGTGACTTCTTACCTGATTAAAAGTATGCATATATTAAATATGCTGCTAGTCTTAATGGAATAATCAGATGGTGAAAACTTCTGATTTTTTTTTCTATTTTCTTGTGTTTCTACATCAAAAAGCATCAAAAGTAATAACAGTCCCATACATAATGCAAGCCAACATATTTTAACTTGGTTTGGAGGGCTTTTATTCTAGGTATTTTTAAAATAATAAACTGCATTCCACTTTACATGTTGATACTATACTGTGGTCTATTGTATATTTCAATAAGCACCTCCTTCTATACATTACAATAACTTAAAATCACAAGAAAGGTAGAAGATCTAGATAAGAGGACTTCTTTTTCTATTAGCAATATCCCAAGTCAGTGAATAGATTTTTCCCTGAATTACAAAAGGGATCAACAAATAAGGATATAAAATGAAAAAAAATATTGTAATACAAAAGTACAAGCAGAGGCTTTACAAATCAACCATTCATTTTAGTTTGGAGGCAATTTGAAAATAACACTAATTATGCAAAAAAGTGTATCTGCGATTAGCATGAGCTGATAGCTTTCTGCTGTTATTGGTTCAATATTAATTTGAGACCTTGCCCAATAACATCAACACAAATTAGCTAAGACTCAAAAACAGCAATCAACTTGGGGGACCTATCCTGACAAGTGGTACTAACAACTTCCCAGCATCAATGAGCTTCTCAACCCTGCAGCTGTTTTTAAAAGCTTCCTCCCAGAGGCACATTTAGAACTAAATTAAATGCAACTTTGACTTAATTAACGTTTTAAATGATAATGAATACAATGTAGATTCATAGAAGGCATTTACATTGTGTTATAAAACTGATAAAAATTTAATAACTCTTTGTTAATAAGTTATATCTCTCCAGACCCATAAAGCCTAAGGCAGTCAGTGCTGTAGTCTAGGGTCTAATCTAGGTTCCTAATGCAGGTGGAATAAAGGAAGCAGGAGACTGACTTGACACTTGACATTTGCTCTAAGCCTGCTCTGGATCAAGCCACTGCTTGTTCATAAGTACTTTATTTCATATAGTAAAGGTCAGAATTTGGGCTCAAGGCAGGGCTATGACAGAAATGCTCAAGCTGAAACTAAGCCAGCTCTGGCATCTGTCGCTTGAAATAGCTCGGAAACAGTAGAGAAGAAGAGCTAACCGGCTAGCATCTGTCCCACACCAAGGAGGTAACAGGAAGAATCTGCTGCCTGGTGGTAAGAAACTGTCATGGTGAGTTTCACGACAACCAGCCACACTCAGGAACTAAAAATGCAAACATAATTTCCATGTCACCTTGCATAAGACCCTCTGCTAAATTCACTCCACAGGATGCAGCCAGCATCTTTGCTAGCTTTTCCCCATCAAAGCAAGCCACTCACTAGTCTCTTCCCCGTGACTCTGGTAAGAATCGCTACTCAATGTAAAGGCCTAAAGGAATTAAATGCAGACTTCTTGATCTCTCCTCCTCCATTTTCCCAATTCTTCAAAAGATTTGCTCTGAACTTAGTAGTACCTCTGTCTCATGGGGATGTGAAAGTTCATCTCCTTGTTAGACATGAAAAACTGGGCAGAGCATCCTCTCATCAGCCTAGTGGTATATAATGCATCACAAAACTCATGTGAAAAGGCATGTGCTTCATTATTTATATTTTCCAGTCATGAGTAACAAGTCAGATTGTCTCACTTTTACCATTTGACCATCTGAAAAGGAACAGCTTGGTTTGGGGACTTGTTTTGGGTTTTTTCTACTCTTGCATTTCTACATCTCAATGATCATCTGTGTTCTCATATTATAGCCAAAAGAAAGTTAAATTATTTAGCAGCATTCAGATTCTATTAAAATACAGAACAATAAGAGGAATTTATTTTTCAAGTGATTCAGTCAAACTACTGTTGTGGTTTAACACGGTAGGCAGCTAAACACCACACAGCCACTTGTTCACTTCCATCCCTCCCCAGTGGGGTGGGAAGAGAGAATCAGAGGAGAAAGGTTGGAACAATTGTGGGTTGAGATAGGAACAGTTTAAGGAATGAAATAAACTAAACTAAAATAATAATAGTAAATTGTAATAATAACAATAATAAAAGCACAAAAAGTTATTCTCAGCTCATATAGCAGTTGCTGGCTGTGCACTCCCAGCAGTGAATATTAGATAAGACAATAAACAATGCAAGCATAACAGCTCCAGCAAAAATGCAATGGTCACAAGTAACAGGGGAGTAGGCTTCAGGAACAGAATGACAGGCAAGACCCTCCATGGATAACGACTATTGAGAAAAGAGAGCACATTCTCAACAAATTTATCCTCAATTTATAGTGAGTGTGACATTTATGTTATGGAATTATTCTGTTGGCCAGGTAGGTCAGCTGCCCCGAAAGCCCCTGGCTTTTGCTCCCCCCCAGCTTCTGTACCTAGCTAATCTCAAAACCGCTAAAGACCTTGGTCACTACTGCAACCTGCAGACAAGTGGTGGCCAAAAACTAAAACAAAGTGTCTTATCAGCTTTATTTTCCACTAAAATGAGTACTGTAGTCTATCTCAGCATAACCAGGACAACTACATACTTGAAGTCACCTATTGTAAAATACCTATTGTTTCATGTTACTTTTTGCCTCCCTCTATAATGAATATCATCTATACAGTGTCTGAAATGAAAATATAAAAGTCCCAGAGTATTCTTTCAGATGAAAAACTAATGGAATAGATACTTGGGGTCTCAGGAGGGCATATACCAATCCACTCTGATCACTGCTGCTATCTCTATGTTAGTAATGCAGAAAAACATACAGTTGCATCAGTCACTTGAAGAGGATCACTTGAAGGCCTGTATATCAAGAGTGAGAGAAAGTCAGACAAATCCAAAAGTGGGTTCAGAGAGACCACTGTTCCAGTAACCAGTTCTGGAATGCTGGTTAAGACTGTGATCCCATACATTGAGTCAATTGATCCTATCTTCTTTAGTAGAAACACCTGCATACATCTTTGTACAACTGTCATAAGGAGAAAATGGAAAGAAAGTAGGTTAGGCAGAATTGCAAATACAAGCTAAGCTTGAAAGTAGAAGACTAATTAGGAGATTTTCTTTCTCAGAAAAGCAGATCTCATGATGACTGGCTTCCGATTTGCCAGTACCACAGGCTATAGAGCTGTCTGAAAAGATGGCAAATCTCTAGCATGCACAAGCATTGACTTCACGTCAGTGGCTACACTAGACAAGCACAGGAACCTCCCATATTGGTATTTTCTTTTACAGTTGTTCCACTGTCTGGTTTTATATTCTTCAAAACCCCATTGGCCAGTTTTGGTAACAGCAGATTTCTTGACAGTTAATTCTGAGAAGGTGGCAAATGGAAGTAAATTGGTTTTCTTCATTATCCAGTAGCAACATAGACTACATTAAGATGTATATGCCTGATTTTTTTCCAACTGTATTGACTTGTATCTTAACTAAATAAAATAATATTTTCTCTGCAAAAGTCAAATGGTCTAAAATATATACAGACGTTGATTTTTACATTATTTTCAGTATTTTGAAAGAGGACACAAGCAGTCTTGTAGAGGTATTTGAAGGAAGCATCATAGCCATATCAATTCTCAGGAACACAACCTTGAATACATAGGAACTGATGTAATTGAAGTAAAAATCAGTCACCCTAATAGAAAGAACAATATTTGGAATCAGGTTTATGTAAATCAAGCTATTACCCATGGCATGGCTCACAGGCTTATGATTTATATTCTCTGTGGCTTTGAATTAACAGGATTTTATCTGGCACTATTTTCATTAATCTCATTAAAAAAAAATCACCAACAAAGTTACACAAAAAAATCCTATGTCATTCTCCAGTATACAGAGGTGAGGTCATTCCACAGAAGTGAGGTGTAAAAAGATAATAATCTGATTAAAATCACTTGCTTATGACGTTATGATGCCATCCCTGAGGGGTGACATCTGTCTTTCCTTTCCAAGCAGGCTAAATCACTTAGTCACTCCTTCAATTTCTTTTTTCTCAAAACATTAAAGGTGTGCTATTGGCTTTTTGTTCAGGACAAATACAAGATAGTGTGACCACACAGAGATCAGTGGGCTATATTAATAAACAGAAAAGTATTTAAACAGAATATGTAGAAGTAAGAATTTCAGAGCAAATGAGTCTCTGTTCCTCCTGTGGCCACAACAGAATTCTCTCAGCTCAGAAAAGGTGTGTGTAGTGGGAGAGAGCAGTGATAGTACTTCAACTTTTCCTCTTCAGAGTATTATGAATATAAATAGGATCATATTTATAGCTGGTTTGAGAACCTCAAAGTCTCTAGCCACCACAGAGTGGTATATGTATCCTGTAAAAGGGAAACTATTGCCGCTAAAGGGTAAACAAGAGAATTCTAGCACTGACAGTTGTCCTTTGACAGGGTATGCATAGGTCCGTTCTGCACCTTAGTTCTTCCAGAAAAGCAAGTATTTCTTCTTGTCTTGGCTACTTTATCAGGACTAGAAAAGTAGAAGATTAATTTTT
>NW_010171232.1:101131-139983 GCF_000695765.1 Mesitornis unicolor
AGTAGTAGATTAGTTTTGTTCTGTAGAAAGTAGAAGATAATGGTTCCTGCATTCTAGGAGAAACAAAGACTACACTTTTCAGCCAGTAAATAAACAATGCAGGACTTGATAGTCAACTCATTTAGAAAAACCCAAGCATAGTTATAGAGCTGATGAATTCTAGATGCACTGTGCAATGTGTGTGTTATGCATTCTTCTCTCTAGATAAATCAGTGACACGTCATTTCAACTCTCATTTCAGAATTTGATTTTTTAAGTTGTAAAGACATACAGGCAGGATCCACATTGCTCTAAGTAACACAGGTCAATGAAGCAGCTAGAGTGTTCCTTGACCTAACTTGCCAAATCCCATAGCCAGACACCTTCAGAACAGTGTACCAACCTTGGTTCAACAACCATTCCTATTCAAGCTACCCAAAATGTTCATCTAATCTTGCAGAATGAAATTTTAGGTCCATTGAAAAATACTCAATAGCTAAATTCTGTTCAGCATAAGCCATGTTCAGGTATAAGCCTGTCTGTTCAGCATAAGCCATGTGATGGCACTGGAAGACCAGACAGGCTGTATGGTTTTAAACTGGGCTTGGCATACAAGTAGCTTCAGCTACTTTCAAAAGTTAAGCTTTCTCCAGCTTGTGTTAGCATGGCCTTTTTTTTCCAAATATGATGGCTAAGAGTTTGGGCTGAACCCTGAATTCAAAATATAGTGTTCATTAGTCTTGTTTTTTGTCTCTCTCTCATTTGAGAATCCTGATATTCACCAAAGTCAAAGTCTTCATACAAAGCTTCTCAGAACTATCAGAGCATGCCAAAAATGTTTTCTCACAAGCTGAATTAGATATGCCTGGGCCTAGCATCAAGAATGTCCTTGGAAGTTTAGATTCCCATGGCAGTGGGCACAGCGACAAGCTCGGAAAGGGTTTTCTTTTGGTACATACTTTTGATGTTCCTGAGAAGCAGCAGCCGGATGGTGACACAGAAACACCGAAATTAAATGGTTCAGGTTAAGATTCTGTCTCTATCAATTAATCATTTGAATGGGTCTCCCCAAAATTTGGCACAGACCTAAGCAGAAACGTCACACTTATTAGCAACATAATTTCACTGTATAAACCAGTCCAGATTTTTCAGAGGCTAAGTGTGTCACTTCTCTCTAATTCACTTGAGTCTCCAGTATAAAAAAATGCTTGGACGATCTGACTGCTATTCATGTAGCCGTCTACCAAAAGCAGCTAAACTTCCAAAAAATCGAGACACACACAAAAAATCTAAAATTCTATTTTCTTACATTTAGAAAGATCATATATTTTTTTTTCCAGACAGCTGCCTATAAACTCAAAAGCTATTTTAATGTAATTACGTTTAATCAAATTATGATTTTCATTTGCTGGAGTACAGGCAACAGTATAATAATAGAAAAACTGATCACTTTCTCTACATATTTTGCAATTAGTACACTAAATCCTGTGTAACATCGTATCTTCTACTTGACATCAGTTTCTTAAAAACAGCATTAATTCTTACAAAAGCTACTCATTGTTTCAAGAATTTCATACAAAGTTCTGTGATTTTATTTACCTTCAGAAAAAAAGCCTGCTTTTATAACAAAAAGGGTTGTTTTTTTTTTAAAAAAAAAGGAAAGAAAGAAAGAAATGCATTAAGCAATTGTAGAAGCAAACCAACCCAACTGGGGCACTACGACCAAAGCAAGCCCTGTAATAGTATAATGACCTTTAATGAGTGTCTGGGGAAACAATACAGTCCTAGCATAAAAGACAAAGGGCAAAACCCATCATGGCTCCACTGACACTAATTCAAAATGATTTTCAGAACAACTAAAGAATGTAAGAGAGGTAATCTGATCCACAAATCTGACCTCACTTTGATTCTGGGGCCCTGCTGCTGCCATTTCTAATTGTCAAACACTCTACATTTCACATCTGCTCATATTTAATGAAAAGCTGACTCTCACCGCCATTCTTTGAGTTAACTAGCTCTGTCAAGATGGGTATCATGCAACCCCTGTGCACTGCAAAGAAAACACACTGATTTCTATTGAAGCCTTGCCAGTGAAACGTTGCATGTGTATATAGATATATATTTTAATTGGAAAAGAAAGGCTTATGTTGCTTTGCAAAGTGTGTGAATTGGTATCGATTTTCGTACTTATTATTAACAGAAAAAGGTGACTAGTTTCACAAGGGGAAGAGTGAGATCTCTTTTGATTTGATGGAGTGATGAAGGGTGGAAAAGGCCCTTGAAAGATAGGATGCTAAAAATCCTCAAAGCTGTCAATATCACTTACCCTTTAAAACATAACATAGATCTAGCATGTATCTCAACGGTATTGGTTTTGGTAGGAATAATACCATTATTGCGGAGGCTTTTGGCTCAGCAGGCAAAACAATCAAAAATGTTTACTTTATCTGCCTCTGTAGAGTCTTAAGTGAACTGGAAAGCTATGATAAATCTACAAATTATGTTTTTTCTTTCCTTGCCAAACAGTGCTAATATGGCAGAAATTTTACCCATTTGTAGGGGACATATGCATTTAGCCTGGTCTGGTTGCTGTTACCCCCAGTGCTGGGACCCAACCACACTGTCTCTGTACGAGTTTGTATTAGTGCAAACTATACCAGGCTCTGTGTTACTGAGGCTGTTGGGCTGTTTAAGTAACACTGCCTGCAGTAATTCTCAATTCAGGAAGGTTTCTTGTTCACTTTTCTTAACAAAATATGTTTTGCTATGTTCTACTCTGATAAAGGTATCTTTAAAGGATAAAAACTCCTGTAACTTAGAATAGGACTTAAAACTGGGCACCATCTTCCTTGAGGCGATGCATGAGTTGTAACAAAGTAGATAAAAAGGACATTCAGAGTGCTTATACACATATACAGAGAATCAGAGGAGGTAACATCTCTAAGAAATCCTATTAGAATCAGTTCAATTGACACAGTCTTCAGACAAAAAATGCTAACAAAAATCACAGCATTGTTATATACTCCACATTTGTGTCTGGAAAAACAGTTCAAATGTCAGAATAGATAAAGCAAAGTCATTCACCACTTGGACTATATACTGTAATACACATATGGTATCAAAAGGTAACCAGATGCATACTCTACTAACTACATCATACTCTTAGCAGTGGAAGACATTTTTATCTGTGATGACTTGTAATGTAAAGCAGGACATACTTCCTGATCAAAACTCCTAATAGTCTTTATAGAAGTATCTGAATAATTTTATAGTTCTTCTTTGCCATTTGGGTAGGGAAAAGAAAACAGTTCCTGTCCCAAGATACAGTTTTGCCTGTTACAAACATCTAAAGAGGATAAGAAAATGAAAAAAAAATAATCACCATTTTATTTAACAATTTTTCACAATTGTTGACATCACCCTGATAAAGGAAGCTTTAGAATCCCTATCGGTTGCCCAAAGAATTAATGGCAGTGAAGAATTGTTCTCCCATCTTTGTCTTCTCCCTCTCAACTCTGATCTTTCAAAAGAGCTTTCAGGGCATATTACAGAATGGTACTGTCCAATGGGACAGATTGTACAGTTAATTTCAAAAAATTTGCATTAGGAAGTTTTCATTAGGCTGGACCTTCTAAAAAAGCACTGCAAAAGGTACAACCTTTTTCAGTAAGATTTCTGCAGTTTCAGTATTAGACAGAAGGTCCTATTGTATTGAGAATGAAAGGTTACAGACAAAACTAAAGATAATGGTAGCAGGATAGACCAGAATTCCAGCTACTACAGTTCAGCTACTAAATTTGTGTATTTATTCACTGCTTATTGCAAGCTGCTCTGGTGCCAGCACTATTAAAGCTGTCCACTTAGCACCACAGATTTATACGTAGGCCTGTTCCTCCACTGAAGCACTTATTGTTTAATTAATGACAATTTATATTGTATTAATTAAATAAAAGAGATGTCACCAAACTGCACCACTAAGGTCCTGCATGCTATTGCAAGAGCATGCTTCATATAGAGCACACAAAGGAAAACAATAAATTAGGGGTTTTGTATTAAAATAAATTAGAACAGAAATATAAATACAGAGCTGTATTAAAATTTGGGTTTGACTTTTTAAAAAAGCGTCAGCCCAGTAAAACTCACAGAATTACAATGTACGACACAAGACGGGGATGATACCACAGACACCACAGACATGGAACAGCATGTGTTGGTGTTAAAACTTACAGGCACGTAAACTGGTGGAGCAATCATTAACAGAGACAGAAGAAAGTGGGAAGGCTCTCTCAAGGGTGTCCATGTTACTATGTACACTGCCTGACATGCAAGAGCAGTCACGCTCAGAGCGTCCGCAATCAAAACAACATGCCAGTTTCATTCTCTTGTAGATGGACATCTTGGCTATAACCATGTGTTGGATGGGAGGAGAGGAAGAGCAGCAGGTTAATGGCAAGGTTATATATATAACAAGGCAGCTGGAAGGTAATTTAAGGGATTTAACACAGGCCTTAGTTTATGTTAACAGTCTTGACCCAGGAAAAAAAATGCAATGAGATTACTGATAACACTTTGGCTGTACATTAAAAGTAGGGCAAAAGATAAATTGCTCTTTATTTCTTTTCAGTCTTATAGGGTGACCGCAGACAAAGGGAAGAATTACTGTTTACAGTCAAGTGTTTTGATAAAAAAAGAACATGGTAAATGCAGAGTCCTAAAAATATATTTTTCCCTTGGCACAATTAATACCAGGTTAAAATGAAAAATCTAGACTTGCTAATCTATTAGATATTTTTGGCCTGTTCTGCTTCCTGTAAAAATCAAAGACATTTATATATCTATATATATATATGTATGCATATACACACAAAAACACACATATACATATATTCTTACATACATACACTCACACACACATACACATTATACACATACATGCATCTATATACATATATATAAATATATATATTTTTAAACATATGCTAATAATTTCTTTGTATTAAACTGTGCCAGGGAACTCCATTGTTGCAATAAATTACACAAAACTGAAGTGTTACAAGATGGTCATAAAATTTTCTGAAAAATTTACTTCCTTTACATTATATCTTCAGGAACTCAAATTAACTCTTGACAGAATACCAAAATTTGCCCATATAGGAGACACAATTAATAATGGTAAATATGCTCGACATTAAAATCAGTTCACAAATAAGGCATCACCAAAAGCACACAGAGCATTGGTCCATTGAAACCTGCTGAATCAATCATTGGCATGTTTTCTGCTCTGGATTCAAAGGTAGATTGAGAAACAAAATAACCAAATGTAGAATTAGGGGCTAATTTCAAAAGTAGTGCCAGGTTAGAACAGAATATGTATATTCTTCAGTCATAGGAATGTCCACATTCTGTATTTCTAGAAATATACAGCGTCCTATTTTATAAACACATGTGTAATTACCATTGTGCAATTTTGTATGTTACCTGAATCACAGGTACATTCAAGTCTGAAGAAATGCAAAGGCCAGTTAGATTGTTTCACATGTTGCACTGAACCAACACTTTTGGTAATGGTTTAGATTGAACTGACTCAATTATACTAAAAACAAAACAGAACACTGACAGGCAAAAACAAAACCTTAAAAGCAAATGCAGAAAAAGGTAATGTTTCTGTGGCCTGCACCTTCAGTTTAGGATGTCTTTTTCGTATTATGGTAATGACATTAAATTTAACTTTTTTTTTCTTTCCCCCCCAGTTTCTTAATGCCACAGTCACCAGGAAGAGGGATTGAAATCTCTCAGATGGGTCAAGTCCTGTTCTAAGGCCTTGATGACTTGCCATACGGTATACATTTCAAGCAAGGGTAACATTATGATTGTGGAAAACAGGCATTGAGGAAGATGAATGAGTGATCTCTTCAGCAGCGACTCCATTCCTCTAAAACTTTGCTCACATGACTAATGTCATGTTCTTTTAGCATCCTAGTAGAGTTATCTTATAGCTGTTCAGAAAGTCATCATGCAGCATCAGGCTTGTTCATTGCATGGTACATCATTCCTCAGAGCTTGGCTTTTAGTAAGAAGGTTTCCACTGCAGCTTTTGATGCACACACATTCAAACTATACAGAAAATTCAAAACAGCATTCATTTTCCCACGGTTCCCCTCTGTCTAACTCTTCCCAACACATTCTTTAAAATTGAAAAGTTGGGCAGAAAAAGTGAAATATGCTACCAAAAATATGGAAGTCTTTCCATTTTGCCTTTTTTATTTTCACTTTAAGGAAATGAAAGAAAAATAAAGGGCATTTGTGAGACACACTAACAGTAAGTGAGGTAAAAGCCAGTCTCATTTTGTTTTAATTATAGCTGTTTTGAAGGACTTTTTCTAATCAAATGCTGTAGTAAAACACACTACTCTGAAATTCTCAACTGCTATGTCATTGGTTAGTAACAGTCCCTGGTTTTTATTTTACTTGTAGCCATATCTTGTCAACAGTCAGTAATAGGATAGGACACATTTATAAAAATGAAAAGAAATCATACTTAAGGGCAAAGAGTGTTGGGAAGGAAAACTTTTTGTACCGTTTTCATCAGACTTAAACCAATGAAGTGGGAAATTTAAGCCCTTCTGTTCAATAGGGGAAGGACACCATGGTGTTTCCCAAAAGCAATGACCTTTCAGGGACTATTTTTAACTACTATTATGAGTTGTTCTGGAGATCATGCATCATTTTAATATTCCACATCATTAACATGCAGGAAACAGGCTTAGACCTGGAAATATAAGTAGCAAAAAGGACTTGCTATAAGGGTTTCAACCATTATATAAGCAACTGCATATCAGAGCAATATATTTGTGAAAGAAAACATGCTGTTACTCTTCATTCCTTTTATACAGTCATTGTTACATTCATACCAAATACAATACTTATTCTCTTTTAAATAAGACAACACATGGATTATTAGTAGGGATGACCAGTGACAAGATCAAAGACAAGACAGAAATGATTTTAAATGGTTCATCCACACACATACCATCTCCTAGAAAACTTCCATAAACATCAACAAAAAATGGGAATAATCAGAGAGACAGGGGGACCTTAAGAACAGCCTCTGGGTGGGTGTTAAATTCATTTCACACCTGTAGCACCTGAATAGGAATCAACTCATTTCTATTCATAGAAATGTTATGGATGT
This sequence comes from Mesitornis unicolor, assembly GCF_000695765.1. Taxonomy (NCBI): domain Eukaryota; kingdom Metazoa; phylum Chordata; class Aves; order Mesitornithiformes; family Mesitornithidae; genus Mesitornis; species Mesitornis unicolor. The sequence continues at coordinate 108,303 of NW_010171232.1, forward strand.
TGAATATAACTGTTATTTGCAACTAATGAAAAGGTAAGTTGGGACATAAGGGAAATTAATTCCCTATTTTTAATTGAATAATAAATGGACAAAAAGGAAGAACAGATCCTTCCACCTAGAATAATGACAATCCCACAGCATTTGTAAAATGAATTAGTAAAAATTTCAGGGGAAGTTATTATGGGCATGGAAATCAGACTACTTAAATAATTTACTGACAAAACAAGGCATATATGAACTATTCGTTTTCTAATTTAAGAGTAAACAGAAAGTAAAATTTTTGTCGATTATTTATAGAGTAAATAAATACTTTAAAAATATTTTTTTGTTGCAAATTTTCTCAGAAGGCAATAATAGCCTTCCATTCTAATAAGGAAGGAATGTGCCTTAGATGTCTAAGCTTCTAGCAACACCTTGCTTCCTGACCTAAAAAACCTGAAAAAGTTCAGTCAAAATTTCTAGATTGTCTGGATCTGAGATGTTACTTAGTGTTCACAAACAGTAATGGGAAATATTTCCAGCTGCAAAAATGAGCAAAGGAAACTGCAGATTATTCTCTACCTTAGATGTCAAGGAACAGCTCCTTTTATTAACAAAAAAAAAAGGCAAGTAGAACAAAGTATTTCTTCATCTCTGCTGATTTTTTTATTAAACCATACAGTCTACCCTAATCCTCGTGATTCCATCCATCACTATAGCAGTTTCACTTGTGACCGGAACGGTAACAAAAAGTAGATCTACGAGGACATCTAGTGGATCTCTATGAGATAACAGCTGGTTAAGAAGAACTCGGGTTTCTTGACCAGCAAATGGTAAATAAAGATCCCACTACACTTAAGAATTGAAATGCAAACAGTGTCATTTCAATCCATCAAGTTCTCATGATCCACACTAATAGTAAAATAACAGCAGCATTAAAGGATGACCAGACTGGTTTGATTGTCTTTTAGCAATGCTGGTTAGCATCATGAGACTGAAATACTGAAAGGACTTCTCCCAGCACAATTTCAGTTTTATGAAAAATACAGCAGCATATCTTAAACTGTTTGTGGGAATTTATTTTCTCTTAACACAACAGGAAAAGCTATCTCTACACTATTTAATTTTTACAGAACAACTTCAAGGCCACCAAGTCAGTTTGTCCACTATCTTGCAATCTTTGCAATCAAAGTCAATGGGTTAGTTGCTTGCTATAATTCATATAGTGCTGTTCTTTGTCAAAACTGTAGAAACAGCAGGTGTCCTGAATGGACATTTTGCTCTATTTTAGTAGCTAGAAGAATGACTCACAGATTTTGAAGTAATGGCACGTTTATAGACCAATTCATTTTAATTTTCAAATATGATCATGGCCTTTCCTTTATTACCTTAAAGAAGACTCTCAGCCAGTGTACTCTCAAAGCTAACCACATTTCTGAACAAACTGAAGCTACTGGGGAAATGGAAAAAATACCAAGTCAAAGCTACAAGATCTTCTCTTTTTTGATACTCTCTTAGCAAGATGAGCTCTTTTATTTGATTATTTATTACACTTTAAACTAATTTCTCTGGTCCAGAAGGCCTCAACATAGAAACATATTCAAAATAAGTACATTGCTTCAAATAAACCCAAATCACTTTCAGTGTTTTGCCTCAAAGTCAATAGGATTCATTATTTTATCCATAGAAATAAATTTCTTTCTGAATTATTATTTAGTATTGATTCTTATCATGCTGATCTGTTTCACAACCTGTTTTTCTGTGCTGCCCCATCTTTCTGCTTTGTCATTCTAATAGCTGAAAACAGATCTTTGGAGAAATTTATGTTCTCTGAATGATTTCTACCACAATGAGATCTCAGTCTTTTAGTGGAGTTTGCAGGGACCACAATAAGATAAATAGTAAATAATGTTAATAATAATGAAGTCCATCACAATTCCAAGATGGCTAGCACTTCACCCTGCAACTCCAGGAGTTCCAACTTCTCCTAGATTCTTTGCAAGATCCTATGGTATGTACAGCTGAGAGGGGAAAAATACCTCAATCCTGATTAAGACCTTAAGTGTTATCATACAATAAATTCAGAATATCTGGTTGATATCTGTTGAAAAAGTCTCATAGCCTCACTTATTTAAAATAGCTGCAGTTATACAGTATGGCTAACAGCCTCAATCTGGTATAACAATGCCTCACTGCAGCTATGAAATATCCGATCCCTCTTGCTCTTTGAAAGGGCAAGACCATATAATCCCAACACTGCCCTATAACCACCACATTTCTTTGCAGTGCTTTTATTTCTAAGCAGCAAATACTTTCCATGTCCCAAATGCTGTGTTTATTTAAATTATCACAACTGTACACACTAAAAGTGACTGACGAGAGCCTTCATAGATTCTGTATCCTTTAAAGTGGTATGACTTAGATTGACATGAAATGGTCTATAAAGTTCATATTCTATATAAAGTTATAATGTAAATCTTTACAGCTTAGGTCCTGAAAAGTCAGTATGGCTTTACTTATGTAATTAATTTAAAAACAAGCAAGTTGGGGAAAATAACCATTGTAGCTTGTTTCCTGTTGAAGACATCTGAAGGTTTATACATTAAAGTTAAGCCACACATTTAATTCATTGTCTGTCTTTATCCCCATTGCTTTTTTTTATTTTTTCTGATGGGGAGAAAGGAGTTAGAAAAGACAGTAAAAGACTATTGTGTTGCTCTTTGTGTCAGCTATGCAATAGAAAAGACAAAGAACAAAAAAACTGAACACAGGTCTGACAATGAATTGCACTTAACTAGGCAAACAGTGCTACATTGGTAATTACCCCAGCCTAGCCAATATCCCTGAAGATTCAGGAGATATCTCTCTAATTATTTCAAGGAAATGCCATTGCCAAGATCTCATTTTCAAATAGGGATAAAAAATAAGGTTGTGGAGAAAAGAGGAGTAAAAATGTGGAAGAGGGGAGAACTGCTGTATTTTCTTCAACGTCACCCTAATCTCCGTGGGTGTAAACGATGAGAAACTTGTGCGTATGACGTCACTGCTACATGCAACATAAATAAATAAAAGAACCAAAATACTGAACAAAAATACTCTCTGCTAGAGAAAGACAGGTTGGACCGCACTCTGGGCTACAGGGAACCCATTTTTACTCACAATAGATCACTATCAGTGTGCAGTTAAAATATAGTAGGGGCCGTGTTCCAAGGCAGCAAGAGGAAAAATAAATCAAAAGTTTGTCAATTGTCATAGATTACAAGAAATTCCTTCAAACACATCAATGTACACATGATATGTCTCCTCTGGGGTTCAACCCCCACTGTTCACAGCAAGCACTGTCACTGGAAAAGATATATAGAGAATTATACCATAGCTGTTGCACAAATTGAAAGAAACAGGAGGAGTAGGTGATCCAGTTTAGAGTTTTCATCCCAACGTGTCTGCATTTTGTATAAATATATACATCTATTTGGCCCCTTGCTGCAAAAACTACAGTTAAATGGAATAAGAAAGACTTTGAACGCATTTTAAAATATATTAACAATCTTTGAATAAAATTTCCATATAAGCATTTCTCTGGACAATGTGACATCAGCATTCATTTGTTATTCAGAGAGTGGGATGGGTAAGGAGAAAGGGATGGCAAAGAATCTACAAAAGGAAATCAAGGTTACTTTAATTACCCCTGGTCTTGTGGAAACATACTGATCTGCCCTGAATTATTAATATTAGGCTTAACAGGTTTGGACAAATGGCTATGTAGGTCAGACTCACGTTTAGACCTCAACAATACCACAAACTAATGTTCAGACAGTATCTAAATTGATGTGCAACCTCAGATGCATTATTTAAGGAATGTGGTTTTCAAGTGTCACAGGAAGCTGCATTAATTAGTGTCACCATAATTAAGTTTTCCATGTAAAGATATTCTTTCACATTTAATTCACCTGAATGTGTCAATATTTTTACATATAACCTTTCACTTAATCTTACATATTTTCCACACTCAGCTGCCACTAATTGCTATGCTACCCACTAATTAAAAATATACCATATAGGACTATATAAATGCATGTGTGACTGTTTGCAGTGTATTTGAAAATTACATCGACATATTAGTCGTGGACAGATCAGTTGACAGTTTCCTAATTTAATAGGAAAAGAGTTTTCTTAATTTATGCTTTGTTTTGGTTAGACTGTATTTTTAAGACCAATGATTTGTGTAGCTTACAGATGGATAGCATAGTTAAGATTTTCAAAAGTGATTAGTGATTTGAAAGCTAAAGCTAAGACATTTTATGTGAATAATAGACTGCACTAAAGACTTACCTTTTAAAAAATCAGGCCCCTTAAAAGGGATCTCAAGATTGTCATAAAAATTTGAGAGACCAAAAATCATTAATTACTGTTGAAACTTTTGATATTTTTTTGTTTGACTGACAGCACTTCAAAAGCAAAGCAACTGTATTGTTCTTGATAGCTGAGAGCACACTCCTAAGTGTACGCTATTCTCAGCTGTACTGCGAGCTGCCAGCTATCATGGTATCTGTGACCATATATGTGTGCGTGTAGGAAAGGAGAGGGAAGAGGGCAAATGGGGAGGAGAGGGAGAGAGGAGACAATGAAAGGGAAGTTTAAGATTCTACTCTCACTGACCTTTTTTTTTTTTCTTTTTCATCACCTGACTCAGAGGATTTCCTCCTTAGTGTTTCATACTCAGTGCAGCAGCTCTGACAGCTGCCTCCTTCAGCCTCACTAACCCCATCATTTTGTTTCTTCATCTGTCCAGTACCCTTTCATTTATTGGACTGATAGGTGTGACCATGCCATTTGGAACATTTTCTAGTGCTACACACAGAAGTTGTCATTCTCACCTCTCCATGGCCCTACAGCTGGTAATATATCCATTGTGTTGGCTGGGTCACAGGATCCTCTGTTTTCTCCCCTGTTTCTGATTACTGAGGAGGTTACATTGATTTTTATTAATGTACAATAAAGGGCTCTTGCCCTTTATACTGTGAATTCCAGATTCCTATATTTTCATAGATTTCAATGAAAAGTGTAAATCTGACATTAAAATGACACATCTTTGGGAATTTTTTTTTAATCAGCACATGTGTGAAAAGCATACACTATGTGAAAAAAGAGAAGAAAATGCAAATAAAATAAGTCTTTCTTGACAGAATCAGATGAAATTAAACAGGAACCATATTTCTCTTTAAATGTTGGGTAATTTGTAAAAAAGACTGGGTTAGAGAGTTGCAGGCACCCCGAGGCATCTGTAACTGGCTTTACCAGAACTTACTCAGCAGCCTCACTGGCTTTGGCAGCAGTTCAAAGGTCACATTCTTACATGGATAAACTGTTCTTGAACAATTTTTTTCCAATATGTTAGGCAATAGATACATTCCTTCCACATCAGGCATGCTTTCCATGTGCTTTGCTCTCCTTGTGGCTACTGGGAGGATAAACACTATTTTCTGACAGCGTTTCTGCTGCTTTCTCTCAGTTATAAAACTTTGTTCTACATTCCTGGTTTTTGCGGGGAGAGTTTTTTAAAAAACTCCAGTCACATATTTTTTCTCTATAAAATAATCTTAAAGAATTAATCAATTTCAGGCATCTCTTAAAGGCAGAGAAGGTCCAGTTTAGGCTTCCTTCCATCCTAGAGGATGCAGTGATAACACTGTAGTGCACTGATAACACTGTGACTGGCTCTATAAATATGAAAGTTTTGTTCCTTTCAAAAGCAATGGCAAAACAGACATGATCAAACTCTTCTGAGATCTTTCAGTTTACCTAACCAGTAGTTTTGAACGGAATGATCCTTTCCAGGGCAGAAGACCACGGAATGCACATAAATATTCAGATGCCCATTGAAAAATGGATCCCCAAATTCTTTTGATATCAGTATTACAAATACACAAAGGTCAAACACATCTTTGGCTAAAAAGTGGTTGTGATAGTTCCTGCAAAAAGTCCTTTTAAAGAATATCTAGATAAAATGCTAATATTTATAGCTATACATTGATGCATTATAAAAATACAGATGCAAAGTCTGACCTCAATTCCAAAACTCAATTATTTCTCCATGCAAAATTTTCCAAACAATTTAAAGAGCAGACCTAAGAACTTAACTAAACCAAATATTAGCATTGCAGCTATGGAGCCTTTTAGAAGGATATATGTGAGAGGCACTAATGTTTAATTTCTTCCAGACAATCCTTTCCTCCAATAAAACCGATTGTTTATTTCAACAATAATTTATTTCAATAGTTACACAATGGAATATTATGTCCTAGCTGCTTTTTTTAACAGAATCATGTTCAGCAAGATAGAGAAAAGTTCTTTACTTTACAGAAAACTATTGAAATTACTGGATTTCTGCATGGTATCAATGAAAGCAAAACTTCACTAACAGCTCATTCTTAACTCAGAAACCTTCACAATTAGATCTAGCTTGATTTTCAGAATTTGTTAGCTTTGGACTCTAATGAACTTTTTAATGAAAAATCAGGTGTGAGTGGTATGATATGTAATAAAATTTTATGTACTTCAGAAATGTATATGACATTTATTATGTTGCTGTGCATTTAATTCTTAGCTTTTTTGTACCATTGGCTAAAACACGTAAACGCATGTACAGATATTCTTCAAGGCTGAACACTTCATGAAAAGGAGAGGAAGAGAGTGATAGAAATATTACTTACGCCGTTTGCAGCCACATTTTTTAATCCTTTTGGGATCCGTGATGTCATCATGACAGGCCTTGCAGTAAAAAAATGCCCTAGAGAGACAGAATGGAAAAACTGACACGTTTCTTAATCCATACAAATGAAATTAGCCCCACATTTCCTCTTGTTGCAGTGCCAAATTAATGAAACATGCCAGCACTAATTTCCTTTAATCTTTGAAAAGGTTTAGACATTTAAAGTAGGAAATATTTGCTGCAAGACTGTTAATTTCAAAAATAAGACTCCAAATTAGTGTTTCTTTTAATATATTTTTATTTGAAACGTAATTAGGAGAAGGGATGATAGTTATGACATGTCAGTTCATTTGTCTTTCATCTTAGAAAAAAGAGCATCCAATGAATTTTGTCACAAAAATATATGTACAATAAATTCTCTTTTCCTATCGGATATACCAGATTATTTTTTTAAAGACTGTCTATCATCCTGGGCCAATTTTTTAGTCACAAGTAGAACTTCATTTTGGATATAAGATTGCAATGACATCAATCTGACAATAACACTAGATAAACTATTTACAAAAAAAACCCAAACCCAACAAAAATCCAACCAAACCCAGAAAGGAAATAATTTCCTAAAGGAACATACAAATGAAAGAACTGAAATAATCTTTATTCCAACTATCTCTTTTTTTGTCTTTTACACTGGAATAGAGCAGAACAATTTTGGTTTTGAACATACAAAACAGCAAATTTCAAAGAAAAGTACACATTTATCAAGAGGTACCATCTAGGTTTCCACATAATGTTTTTGGTTATGAATTTCTACCTTTGTATTAAATGGCTCACAACTAGGTGAAGCACAAGGAGAACTAAGTAAGATATGGTAAACATTTGACTTTATATGAGATTAAAACAAATTCTAATTTAATAAATATGCATGAAACTGCCTACAGGAGAATTTAATCATGTCTGTCAAGTCAACATGTCACGTAAGGTTGCTGTGACACATTTCATGAGGATCACACAGCTGGCCTCTAGCTGGACAGTTACAGTTTCCCAGGATTCTTGCTAGCATAACAAATTAAGCATACATTTTAACCTGCTGAAATTTCCCTGTACTCATCCATATCCAGAATACATGAGCTCCATGCCTGTATTCCTAGCCCTCTCTCATTGCATACTTCTCAATACAAATTGGTAGTAAGAATCAAAGGTGCTACTTTGCAACCACCCATGGCTTTTGCTGACAGTAGATAGTACTTAGATAGTAGATAGATTTAGGATAGTTGGATTGCTACAACAATATGTAGGTCACTGGAAGAGAACAATTTACAGTCCAAAATATAAAAAAAAAAAAAGCAATATTAATACAGAGCCTTTGACAGTTCAGCTAGGCTCATTGCTACTAATTCTTTATACATTAGTGTCCACCACAGGACACTAAGAAAATGTTCAGATATATGAACTATATACCTAATTCATACAGTTTAATTATCTAAGTTATTTGATACCTCTGAATAACGGCCCAAGTAAAGTGGTAGCAGGTCTCACATATGAGACATGGACCAGAGAATACAAATGTAAATTTGCAGGAAGACCTCAATGAATGTTATTAGCATTTCTAAAATCAAGATACCATGAAAGCTACTGATGAAAGATCTAAGTCTTAAGTGTAGTAGATTTAATTACTGTAAGAAACTTCCAGGAAGATTACTCTTTCATACTGTGAAATTATCTTGCTATTTCCAAGAAGCAAAACACAACATGAAAGAGCCTTCTCTGAGCATTTGTAAACTTTACTGCAGAAAGTTTCTGCTCTTCAAAATATTTAACTTCCAACAAAAAGAAAACAAACTGCCTCCAAGGAAATGAGAATAAAATATATTTCAACTGTGAGTCAACGTCAAGACATAAGCAAAGAGGAAAAAACTGCCTCTTATTTTTACAATTTATCTCCAATCCAGCTGCAAGCCCCTGTATTTAAGAAGAATCCATTATAACAAATATTCCCTCATAAAACTACATGACATGAATTGGACATAGCTCATTGCTACAAATCATGTTCCTGAACTCCACTACAGGACAAATGTTGTAAAGAGTACCTTCCATACTATGTGCAAAGTCAAGAGCAAATGACTGAAGTGACTGATGTAATAAAATGATCCTATATAATTGGTTTGAATTCAGTGGATTTGAAGCATGTGGATTTCTGATGTTAGTATTATTATGTAAATGGATAAAGAATAATAAAGATGCAATTAATATAGTTTGCATTATGTTTAAACACTCAACATTTTACATGAAGCTATTTACCTAGGCATAATTGTTTCTAGGTATAATTGTTTCTAATGTGAAACTATTGTTCTAAAAATGCAAAAGTAGTTCTAGCAAGAAGAGTAATTGAACATTGTATGTTATAGTTCCTTGTCAAATACACATTTGATAAATATGAACAGCTTTAGGTAAAAGGAGCTGAAATTTCTCAATTAGCACATAATACAAAATCAGAATAATTTAATTTGATTTTCACGTATACAACATGTTTAATTTTGCTCTATGAAAAAAATCACTTTTTCACCCCTTCAAAAGACCTCAATTTTAGAACATTTTTCTGAATCTGATTCATAGCTCAAAAGGGTGAAATCAACACTTCATATAATTATTTCTGTTAGTTGAAGCACATCTGATAATAATTTTCTTTCCACAAAACAGCTACAAAATATGGTAAGGAAGGCAGCATGTTTCTAAACAAAGCCTTCTGCAGAAAGCAAGGCAGAACTGGGAATTTTCTTCCAGTTTGCTATTAGATAAAATGTGTTAGATGTATGATGTGTAAATTCTCACTAAACACATTAATAACAGTCAACTTCTCTCTGTTAAAAACGCTATGCCAGGAAAATTTTACTTACAGTCTGAAACAATTTCACAGGAGAGTGTAAAAAACCTAATAAATGAAAGAAAGCTAGTGTCCCATTAAAGGAATGTGAAGAAAGTTCTGTATATTGGAGAAAAGCACCAGAGAGGAAAAGAAGTATACGCTGAAAGTCAGCATACCTGAGGCAGTGCTAGATGAAAATACTTCTAAGATGGTGCTAGAAATGAGAGGACAGAAGCACGGCTGGGCTTTTCTGTATGCTTCACTTAGCCAAAAACTATCTTAGCTATTTCAATGACAATAGAATTCAAGTTTTCAGTGATTTCATTCTTTTGGTGTTTTAACTTTCTTTAAATATTCATGGCAAATATGCATTGGTTAAGTATTATTTTCACTGTCATTTAATAACAAAAAGTTTAAGACTAAGTACAAGTTATCATTCGAATACTTCATCATTCTAAGTATAGGATTTAGTTAAAATACCTACCTCAAGGAGAACATCAAGTAAAAATCAGATTCTTGATAGCATAATTTACAACAAAAATACACATTCTGAGAAAGCACTCAGCTGCAAATATTCCTTTTCTCTTTAAAAAACAAACAAACAAACTTACAGACACTGAATAACTAATTCTTTTAAAAATTATTTTCTCACATTGCTCTTTTATTTCTTCCAAGCATATTATAATCCTAACAAAAAAGAGTACACAGATTTGGTCCTAAGCACAATACCATAAAATCCCTTTTCCTTCAGCCCAAACCCAATACAGCCAAGGACAATGAACTTGTCTACAATGGTTGGGATACGCTGCACTGTTGTAGTTTCATTTATTATTATGAGGCCATAGAATATGTAGTTCCAGTAAAGAAAAATGAGAGGAACATAAATATTATTTTGCTAATGGAATTACTGAATGAGTTTCTTGCTCACATGAAATATTTGCTAGTCTATGTAAATAAGAACTACTCTAAACCTCAAACTTGGACAAAACTGTAATCCCTGTCCTCTTTCAAAGTAATTCCACTAAGACAAAATAATTATAGAGAAATCAGATAAAAATATTTTACATTTTCTAGTAGGAATCTGAAAAAAAGCCTCTTCATTTCTTTTCACATCTGCTGCAAAATTATTTCATTTCCTTGATATTTAGGGCTGCAGTTAAGAAAATGGCATGCACACATGCTTAGTTCACAAAAGTACCAACTCAATTCTCCCTGAGAATTTTTAAACAGATAATAATAAAAATTAGGTGAGGTGCTTACATGTAAAGAAGAAAAGAGAAATTATATTATACATTTTATTTGAAGATAAAAATATATTAAATACCTTTTTACTTCTTTGGCATCACTTGCAATGAAGAATCCTAAAGTACCTTCTTGAATCTTGACATGGTTTCCAGGATTGATTAATATACTGCTCAGTGAAACAAGAACAAAAACAACAAAACCGTAAGTTTAAATTACTTCTGACTGAATGTTCCAAAATAACTTTATTTGGTTCTGTTATAGGGGACCCACTAGCTAGGAAAGGCTGCAAGGAAATTTTAAGCCATTCTTCCTTGAAATTTCCAATCAAATAACAGTTTCACATGCTTTTTACAAAAACTTAAGTTTGAGACAGTCACATGGCTCCACATATAATCAAATCATTTAAGTGTGTACATCTGTTGTTTATGTTTTTGCATTAAATATATATACAAAATAACAAAGCCTCTCAGAAACATGATGTGTGAAGCTGAGCATTTCAACTTTCTTGCACTGTCATGTGAAGTGGTGAAAACTTCACAATATGGTGAAAAGAAGAACCAGCAACTACCACTCAATAACAATACAAAGTATCATTTATGAAGTTAAGCCCTTTGATGCCATTTTTTCCCAATTTCTAGTGAAATAGAATGTTAATGGGACCCCTATCTGGACATACAATATTATTGTTTAAAATAATTAATACACACATACACTCAAGGGGAATGGTACAAGACAACCAGTCACGATAGCTGAAAAAACATAAAATGAATAGAAAATTTAAAAAACACTGCTGTTTAGCCATGGAAGAACAAGAATAACCCAACCACACTGACAGAATAGCCTCAGCTAAATTTGATGAAGGAAATTATAAACTGGTGTCAAGAAGTGAATACTCAATGTCTCTAAAAAAATATTTTTTTATTTTCATAATAATTTAACACTAAATTTAGGAAAGGCAATTTGCAAAGTACCAAGCTAAATATGAGTATACAGATAGATGCAAATATATTCTCCAATAAGTTTTATTAACATGCAATATAACTAAGCTTTTGACTTGCTAAAACTTAATAAGGCTTGTCAAAAGTTCTCTCTTTTTTGTCTTTTATCAAAGTTTCACCTTTGTAAGTCAAAATGTAGTAATGGCATACATTCATTTTACAGTAAATAAAGACTACCAACAATTGAAACTTTCCTGGATTCAGCAAAAATTGATTTTGGGGAAAGAATATATACAAAAATAAATAAAGCACATTTCTGAACAGACATACATTACTAAAATTTGAAGTCCAAAATTCTATCATGCTATTTTTAGGAAGGAAAATATGTCTCAGCAGATGTCTTATTCAAGACATCATTTATTACCTATATACATTATTAATAAATTAGTGTGAAAAAAATATACCTGAAAGCTTTATAATGAGCACATTGTTTTGTGCGATTATACATGCCCACAAGGCCCTATGAAAAGAAATATGCAGGCTGCAAAATAAAGCACTCATGAGTTAATAATTAAAAGGCTGGCCATGCAGCCATAATTCAGCCCCCATTATATAGAAGTTATGATACAATTTTCAATTTAATACCCACAAACTACTGTTTTTCTCACAATTTGGAACTTCATTCAGTGGTGTTTTACTGCCATTGCTCCAGGTATGGCTTTGTGTAGTTTAGCTTTCTTTAAAATCAGTATCATATTTTTCTTATGTGTTTTTCTGCAGTGTTCATCACTATAGCATGCAAAAGATTCAAAAATACATAATTTATTTTACAAGAAGAATGAAGATATAGTATTATCCCATTTTACAGATGAGAGATTAAGTCACTATGAGATATAGTAGCTATTAATTTGGGATGCCTACAGGCCAATTTTTAAAATATTTAGCATTGCATAACTCCATATACTCTTTCTAGGAACTTTTGCTGTAAGAATGCTCAGCATTTCCAAAAGCCCAGCGTCTGGTTCCCAAAATAATAAACACTTAATCATAACTCACCTGTAAAAGGTTTGGTTTAAGTTATTAGGTTGCTTTTACACAGATTTTCTGTGGCAGAGGCCGGAAGAGAAATGAAATCTTAAAGAAAGCATTTACCCAGATATCCTTCCTTTCCCTTCATTCAGTTTCAAGCTTTGCAACAAAAAGGAGAGAACTACAGAAAATGGAAGTCAACACCACAGAAAGCAGGTTCATCTCCACAGCACATTTCACTAGTATTGCAAAAAATGAAATGTGATGGTGTAAATAATGCCTACAGTATGCACACAGATAAATGGCATGAGTTAAAGCTGCACAGCTAAACTTCACATCTGGTATTTCTTTTGTTAGTGTATTGAGCTTAATGGCTGCACTTGCAACCAAGACATTTACCTAACGCAGCTTTAAAATGCAATTTCACAGGTTTTAAAGTGGAGTAAAACAGACACAAAAAAGAAAACCAACCAAAGAACACCACAGGAATTTCTTCATAGGAAACCAGTCACTCAAGTCATGAACAAGTTGGAAAATTTAGATTCCCTGCACAAACTTTTGTCACTTGAGCCAACAGAGCATTTACTAGCTGTTACAGATCTCTGTAACAGGCCATCACTAAGGGACATGAGACATACAGTCTACTAGTACACTAAAAAAAAAGTTGAGAATGGCCTATCATGACCCTAGATAAGCCACTTCTCAAGAACCAGGAAAGAATCTTTCTGCCACTAACTCCCCAAAGTCTTTCTGAAAAAACTTTCCATCATGTCCACAACTGCATCCATGTCTCAGTCTCCACCTTTCTTCTTCCCTGTCTGCTAATCCTTAATCTGCCATTACGCTGAGAATTTAGACATTAAACTCAAAAATCTTCTACAGATGCTAGTTACATTTATTTCTACTCTACTGTTCCTTCTAAAATACGCTAAGATTTGTAATATGGTAAGGTTGGCTATTTTTCTCAGTTACAAACGGGTACTGCTCTTTCAGAAAAATACCTTTTTTGCCCTTAATCACAGAAGCATTACAGGTTTTCAGTGAAAACAGATGAACACATTTCTTTGCATAGACCCACCTTTTTTCTCTTTCCTCATCCCATTCTTGGAGATAGATAAACCATACCCATACAGTAAAAAATCCTTCCAAAAGCTCAACATCCCGAACTCTATAAGATGAGGTAACCACTAAATACGTAAACGATCACTCTCCCTCACAAAGCTTAAACTATGACAAAGTAATAAGCAAATGAAGCATTTCTTTTAAGAAGCAGTGAACATAATTTTAAATCAGAAGTAACTAGCTTCATTTAGGATGCAGTGTATTGTGAGCATGATTTTGTATCTAAAGGTTTTCTGAGACACATGACATCAATTCATGTCAGTGTATAGACTTTATTTTTGTCAGATCTTATGCTTCATTCACATATACTTATTTTCACAAATACAATGTATTTAGAGTCACAAACTATAGATATGATTGCAGTTAATGCAGTATGACCCCAGCAGCAAAATCTTCTGTTGGAAATAAAGATTAATTTGCCCCATCACTGCTATTGGCAGCGTTACAGAAAAGGCTTATGAAGGTTTGGGATTATATACACAGATATTCAACAAGAGCAAAATCATGAGATATTTCTACTGAGTCTACATGGATTTATTAAATGTGCTGCTTTTTAAAGCAGCAATTGAATTATTTCTTATGAGGCCTGCAGTGTCATTAGCTAAAGTTATGCTTTGATAAGGACTCACTCTAATAGGTACAGCAAGGGAAATGTTTTGAATTAAAATAATAGAATATAGGGAACAAAGAGGACAGAGAAAAATAAGCAGGCTTATAAGCATACCAAGAATACATCCATCAGTTAGAGATGCATATATCTGTTTAAGCAGCTCATGAAAATATGCATATATATATATATATCCCCACAGTTGATAAGTACATGGCAAAGTAAATCAGAGTTTTAAGAGAAAGCTTCAGCTAATGTCTCCTTTTTATGTATCTCCAAGGCTGGGGAATTTTGCAGATATAGGAAGATGTAGGAAAAAGGAAGAAAGGACAGAAACTCATTACATTTAATAGCAATAAATGTAGCTTATCCATATGCATCCTTGATTTTTCCAAATTTATGATTTTATGATAAAATATAATTTATATTCTTAACTCTTAAATCAGCTCATGAAATCAAGCAATGAATGCCAAATATTTTAAAAGCTTCTAAGATCTTGATAAAATTTTATAATTTTATTGCATTTCTGGTTTAGGCTACCTCAGAAACTAATCAGATAATAGCAAGATCAAAAAATGTTTAGTCATAATTTCCTTAACAATTCCAGTTCAATAAATACATTCCTGGGAAAAAGCTTTTAATGACAGAAGTCACGTGTTACTGCAACAAAAATGATCATCTTTTGACTTGCTTGCTTCTTCACACATGAACGTTTAGAACACATGGTAATTACAGCCACATAAATAGAATATGTGTAAATTAAATATAATTTAATGTGTTTAATGGGAATTTTAACATACTTCACCAGCATGAACTTAGGAGAAGGCAGTCCCATTACTCTATGATAATACAACAATTTGTAAGCCACTTGTGGAACAGAATATGCAGTTTGGAAACTTCTGCTTTAGACTTATCTGATGTCTAGCAAAAGTTAGATCATTTGTTAAACCAGATTCACTTGGTGACTAGATGCAAGATCATGCATCTAAGAGCAATGAAAATGTCACACAACAAAAATGTAGAAATCACCCTTGAATTCAGTTGTACCCTGAGGAATTACAGAATGAATCATAGAATGGTTTAGGTTGGAAGGGACCTTTAAAGATCATCGAGTTCCAACCTCCATGTCATGGCAAGGGATATTTTTCACAAGAATAGATTGCTTAAAGCCCCATCTAATCTGACATTGAACACTTAAAGCTCAGGAAAGAGTCAAGAGCAATACTATGCATACAATTGAAACTGAGTTTCCAGACTGAAATATAAGCAGGTGAAGCACAAATGGGAATTAATGCACATTTGAGATGCACAGCTTAAAAAAGAGGAAAAATTCAAACATGGTCAGAAAAACTCTAGATGAACACTCATGGATCTCTACATGACTGTTCAGGAAAACTTAAGATAGGACATGATGACTTTTTCATATGTCAGTGAAGAACAGATATCTGTTAGTAACTCTGTGTTAATTTTTGATCAATTGACTCACTTTTCAGATTATTCCTTTCTCATGTTTTAAGTATACGTGCTACCTTCAGTAAAACACATATACATGGAAATATCTGTTCATCCATTCTTATTTACCTGAAACTACCCCAGAACATGTGTGTTGCTCAACACCTCTTTGGTAGTGCACAGATGACGCACAATATTGTGATGCAGATAAAGAATACCGTATAATGTCTTCCCTTGAAGAATTAAAAGAGAGCTAAGGTTTTGATTACTAATCTCAGGTCTTCCATGTTTTGCTGAACTTAAAGATATTTGATGGAGAACCTGATGGAGCTTTGAACTGCAGGACAATTTGGGAACTGACACTTTGAGGCAGGGCTAATTCCCTCCAGCTATTTATTTTTTACTCATTTCTGCTGTTAGGTGTTTTTTATTTGTCTCCTGCTTTCAAATATCATATGTGTTGGACTCCAATTATATTTCTTAGGTTGAAATAGCATTAGAAAACTTGATGGCTGATAACTTGTAATGTTATTAGAATATATAAAACATTATTTCTAAAAAATTTCAATATAAAAAACCCAGTTCAAGATGAAATATATTTCCTGTAACTTTCTACAATATTCAGCTACCTTCTATGTGAAGAAAAAAACTTATCAGCTTTAAAGTCTGAACCATCGCTACAGCGTATGTATTTATGGGTAGGCCACTTGCTAAGTGGCATAGCTCCACAATCTGCTTTCCACAGCTTGAAACTGAGTAGACATCCATTAGTGGTGAACTTGTAAATGGACCTAAGTTCAAACTCTTAATCTAGACATAGCATTTATACAGGAGATGACTCTCAGATTTTTAAAACTGACAGCCTTCTCTGGGGAAAATTAGGGATCTTATTAAGATGGAAGAGGTGAAGTAAAGGCTAAAGAAGACTTTAGACTAAAGGCTAAAGACTAAAGAACTGGAAGTCATAGATAAGGTCAACCAGTAGAGATGTACACTGGAAGAGTTCTTTTAAGATTTTTCTTTGTCAACAGCCTCAGTTCTGTACAATTCTTGTTTGTTCTTAGTTTCAAGGTTACATTTTAGAAAGCACTACTGGTGGGACTCATGTCATCTGTCTTGCAATGGAAGCTGCTTTCAAGGGCTGTCTCTCTCTTACTTTGCAATCATGTACTAAGTCTGAATAGCTAAAAGGAGACTAGACATCTAATTTTTAGATTGATAAAGTTAGGTGAGATGAATCCCCTTATCAGTGACCAATTCAACAGTTCATCACTGAACCAAGGAAACTCGTCTGATTCAGTAACACTCCTTTTTTTTCAGATTTATGGCTACCCTTGTAACTGCCATCATCCTTGTCTTAGAAAAGATCAATTGTTGAATTAAATGAAACACGAATGGTAAAATTGTGTCTAAACAAATGACAAAAGCTGTAACAACTCTGTTTTAAACCTTGTGGTAGATGTACTGTACCATTCCCCATTTGCTGAAACAGTAGCAATACAATCTAGTAATCAGGAAGATACACTATTGTTTAAGAACTATTAATACATTATCTAAAACAAGTCTATGTGGTATTACTTTCTAGCTACAACATTTTCAAATAAAACCAGCTATGATTCCTGATTGTTTCATGCCATGCCCAGATGAAATGCACCACTATAAGCATAATGGCCTTTTAAAAGGTGCCATGTCATTCACACAACTATAGAATTAGAATCACAAAATTATTTTGAGATAATATTTTTTGTTTCAGAGAATGTTTTGGAGTGGAGTGTGAGGGTAGGTGCACAAGTCCCATTGTGGGAGTTGCGTGCATACCAGCTTCACACTGATTGTAACTCATAAGTATTGCTTCTTTCTTCTGGGCTCTATCATTGATGACAATTCATTTCCATATTGCTCTACACAGAAAAATCCAGTAAAACACTAAAAATAATACAAGGCAAAAGACACAGTGCACATTACATGCTACCGTATATTAAAGCTTAATTACTACAAGCATATAAAAGGTTGCTCCCAGGAGTTAAGTTCTTTACAATAGCAACTACTGAGTCATGCTCTACAGGCTGTGCATAAGGTATTTTATTGGGGCATAGTCCAAACTAGCTCAATGGTGCTGGTGAATTCAATATATTTTGGAAGAAATTATTACTTCTGGTTCCAGAAGTGATTGATTATCAGTACAACGAAGCAGCACAATATACTTTATTCTGGGAGCAAGCAACTTCACTTGGTACAACACTTCTTCAGATTGCTCATCATGCCAGCGTTAACATGCCTTCACCACAAGATAATATATACTTAAAAGCAAGAAGCAAAGTAGAGGTGCAACAACTGCAGATCCTTGAAGATGCTAAGTGTTGCAGTAACTTCTCTGCAGTTGGATCATATCAATAATGCCAAACTGTCAGGAAGCCACCTCTCTTTTCACACATCTACTCAGAAACCACAGGAGAAGAAGACTAAAAATTAAATAAAGATAACACATACAACACACACAACAGAACAGACATGGAAAGTTTGGAGGGTATGATGAAGGAGAAAATTTAAATGTCTGGACAATGAGAATGGGTCTCCAAAGAGGACCACTGACAGTCAGACAGACTGCTATAAGCAACTAGAAAAAACAAAGCTGGGATGGGAAAAGAGATGTGGAGAGGAGAGGATATAGAAGAGCATGCCTTATTTACTTCATCTAAACCAATAGCAGCAAGATAGAATGTAGACTAGGGAGGGGCTCACAGCATGGTATACAAAAATGCAAATCATGCCATCCCAAAGAAAAAAACAAAACTGAGAAACAAATACATTTGGTAACATGTTCATAAATGAGCTTAATAAATGTCATTAAAATGAACGTGACACATAATACAAACTATCCATGGCACTTTCACTGGATATGTACAACAGCTTTAATGAGCACTGTACTATGAATAACTGGGCTCAACACAGAACCAGCAATGCAAAGAATCAGGTATTTGGTTGTTGTCAATGGAAGGTGAGACTACAGAAGAACATGAACTACTGTATTGCAAGACGTGTTTTGAAGTGAAACTCTGGGGAAAGAAGGACATCAATGAAGGTGTGAATATGGAGACAACATGGCAGCACAAGGGCTGGTAAAGACGAAATATACATCGTCAAGACACAGTATAAATGAAAAAAGAGGGGAGATGTTAACAGTAAAGTCTGCCTTTCAAATGCAACAATCTGATACACCAATGAGTCCACAAGGGAGAAAAAAAAGCCTAAAAAACTTATACTGTTTTATTTTGTACTTCCTGCAAAGAAGTTAGTGCGTGAGTCACAAGAACCAATGGAGAGACAAAATGCTATAATCTCTCTCCTCTTTGAGATAGGGGGCTCATATATAATTATACACACAGATATATAGATATATATATATATACACACACACACACACATATAGCCAGATGAATATATATATATATATAAGTATATATGTGTGTGCATATACAGAGAAAGATAGACAAAGATGTTATCTTCCTGTGTTCTTGGCAAGGAATTAGTCCTGAAGTTAGAAGGAGTGGAGGTAGGATTGAGGTTGGAAGGAAAGGTAACGAAGAGGGCATACCGCTTTCGGCTTCTGCAAACGACAAGAAAAGAATTGCAAATCAAACACTTTGATAAGAAATCAACTGACACCAAAGCAAAAGCAAAAAAACCCTTTAATTTAAAGTCTTCAAGGCTCAAAGGTTTTTCTGCTGAGAATGAGAACAAATATATGGATAGACAAAGAGAAAATTTAACAAGAGGAGTAAACATGGGGTGCAGGAGGGGAGAATCTTGGTAAGGCTTTCCTTCTTGCTTACTCATGTGGAAAAAAATTTAAAAAAGGGGAAAAAGGAAAGCAAAAATATCTCTAAAAGGGATTTCATATGAGGAGTTTAAATGTCTGCATTTTGAATGCCTAGTACTATCTATTCAGCAAGCTCTGCTGGGACATTTTCAAGTCAATATACTCCATGTTCCTATAGCATTTTTTCTACAGAATAAACAAAACTTCCCTACAAATGAAGTAAGAAAGACCATTTTTTAAGCTAAAGTACTTGGCTTGCATCAGGGACACAAAAAAAAAATTATTTAAGGGCTTGCTGCTCTTAATAACTAATCATAATATTCCCAGGTACTAATCAGAGAGGAAGGAACGGCTAACTTATATCATGATCCAGAACTGCTTAAGTGGAGGCCTTAGTAGCTGGTCAGAAACCTACTAAATTCAGTAATTTACTAAATTTTGTAAACTCAGGGGTTTCTTTGCCAAATGAGCAGTAATTTAAACATCATTCAATAAATAAATTTTTAACGGTAAAATTAATTTTTAATGGTAAAAATTATCAAATCATGGCTATTTTAATCATTCTCATCAAGATATTTTGATGAGAAAGAGTTGCCTACTAAGATATACTTACTGTAGGCACTTTACCCATTATTTGAAAACAAGTTTGTATTTGTCTTATCTATGCCGTATCTATGACTATGTTACCAATATTTAGGCTTGAAAAGTTATAAATTCTGCTTTTACACACTCTCGTAAAAGCAAAAGAAAAGTTCAGCTACTGCTAACCTGATTATCAATATGTGCTTCGATAGAGTTTTGATGATTTATAAATACTATTGATTTCAAATTCCCTATGGCAGAGTCAATGAAATTTGACTGTAAATCGGAAAACTTTAGAAAAACCAGCATCTAGGAGATTGCCGGGGGGGGGGGGAGAAGGGAACAGGGGGTTGCAGTGCGGGGGGGGGGGGAAACGTGCATAGGCGAGTATTATTTCATTCTACATGTAATGGAGATGTTAACAAAGTCAATGGAAATTCTACTATTGACTTAAAATGGTACTAGGATTTATCCTTAACACTTATGTGAAAATTTAGACGGAGAATTAGAAAATCTAGATTCCTTCACATTACTACTTTTGAGAGCTGCACACACTATTGAATTCCCTTTGTGTTGTTTTTGCTCTCAGTGCAAAGTGATGAAGGCAGATGAAACTAATCTTAAAAGGAAACTCCCTGTGTAAGTAAGAAATTATATATATAATTTACTTATATAGATATACTATTATGAGTAGTAACAAAAATTAAACTGGTGAGAGTTAGATCTTCTCATCCCTCAGGCAGAAGGAATGTTTTGAAAATTTCCTCTGCTCCTGTGAAGACACTGGTCCTAGATCTGTCTCAGCTATGGCAGGAAATAGTAGCTCTTGATAAAAGGGTGCCACCTAGATAATATCCTAATTTTTTTTTCTATTTATCATTGTTGCTCTAAACTCCCCATTGTTTTACAAAATACGAATCTAAATTATAATAATAAAATAAATCAACACGTATCTACACTGTTGTTCACTCTCATAAAGAGTGAAAGCTAGAAGGGTACCATAATCAGTTCCCCCTTCAACTTTATGAAGAATTACCAATTAAGAACTTAAGATATGAAGTAGAACAAAATATTTCCACAGTCAACAGCAACAAACATTCTTGGCAAATGTCAAATTTATCTTGTCCAAAGACAACTTGCACTTGTAAACCGTATTATTCTATTTTTTTATCTCAATTATTTTCATTTAATAAGATGCAAGAAAATGCAACTATACCTAAGAAGTGAGAAACTGAAGCTATATTCTTTTACCTTTCTGGTTAGACTAAGAGTCCAGCTCAGAAAACCAAATATGTACTAACATATTTGGGTTGAAGAGCACAGAAACAAGTAAAATATAAAAGATATGCTGCAGGTAGGTCTGTGATTCACTGAACAGTGAATGTAAAATTATCAGTCCTTAATAAAGTCAGCAGATATTACTGGGGATCAGGGTTAGAAGAAAAGGTGAATATCTGGCTTACATGCTCTCCTCTTGTTACATATATATTCATAAAATCCAGCTGTTAACATCTTTTTGTTAGATTTTTTCCTGTAATTTTTAGGCTTTTTTTCCTATCAAATTAATGAACTATGAACTGTTACCTGCTCGGCTTTAAGTAAGAAGGAATACATGATTGTATCACATTGTATTAGTTTTTGTGGGATCCTCTGCATCACCTTGTGATTAAGAACTCAATCCAACTCCCACTGAAGTTAGTGCAAAGAATGATATGGAGGCCATGAATTATCTGTTATTACTGAAAAAGACTGTAATATTAGCACTTATGTAAGTAAATTACAACTGAAATAACAACAACCTAAAGTTGGGAAATTATTCCAAGGAGAACCAACAGAAACCAAATATTTTCTAATATTGAAAGTACAAATTTTGGTACATAGTTCCACTGCTGTTACTAACTTATTTTTCTTTTTTCTAGGAAGAGATTAAACTGTTCAGAGACTAAAGAATAATAAATCATTTACTTTATATTAGCCAATGAAGAATGAGATAATCCAACAGAAAAGTATTTTAAGAACCCATGGGAGCTGGAAACATTAATAAAAACCCCGGATATTAAAAAAAAACAAACAAAAAAACAACAAAAAAAACCCACAAACCAACCTATTTCTTAATAAGCACAGTGAGGACAAAAATAATATCCAATAGCACATACACCACTTCATATATCACTTTATAACATAGGAAAAAATCAAGCAACACCAACTATAGAGAACAGAAATATTCTTATAAACAGCTGTAACATTGCACTTTCCATGTCAAATGCCCCACATAGGGTTTATAGAAATTTTTAATAAATGACAATGTGTAATAATAAACATTAAAATAAACTTTCAAAAACTTAGAAATTGTGACTTGAGCTGAAAGGAGAGAATTGGTTCTCCTGAGAGAAGAAACAATTGTCCTCAAAAGTTTTAGTGGCCAAAAATTAAGATGAACTAACATGTATCATTCCAGATTGACTACTTTAGTACAGCATATAATTTTTGACAGAGGAAAATAAAATTTATCTCAGAATCAGTGTTGTCATATTTTAATATAGGCCACTCCACACGTTGCAGAGCACATTTGCAACATTTTTGTTATATAAAAATGAATGCTGTGTAAAGCACTGACGGAAAAGTAGATAGAAGATTGACTTCTGTGTTCATGCAGATGTTTATGATTTTTTGTACAAAAGACCCACAAGAAACACTCCTTTCCTGACTGTGAACATGTACTAATAATAATTATTTCATTTCTTTTTGGTGAGAAAAAGTCAGTCAGCTGGTAATTTCAAGGGTAAATTAATATTTTCCATATTCATGATCATATATGCAAGTTTTGTCAGAACGGATATCATAGAAATACTATGTTTATGCTATATTTCTGTCTATCCTGTAAAACCAGGACACCAATCTAAACTGGTTCTTCCAAGCTCATTTAAATGAAATTTTTCTTTTGAGAATACACATAGCCATAAGGAGTTTTGATATCACATCTGTTTTCCAGTTTTCAATTTTCGGTAAAATAAATTGAACGACCAATTCAAATTAATAGATTACAAACAAAAACATTTTAAGTTTTTATTCCAGTAGAAATGAAATGCACTTCTGAAGATGGGACACAGGTATCACTTCCTCCCACCTTTTACTAAATGTTCTGACTTAATTTTAGGGAAGAATAGGGCAGAAAACAAAGCCTTTCAGCGCTATGTGAAATGGTGTAATATGATAGCATGCTAATTACACTCTGAAATGTTTAAAAAATATAAGAATAGCTATGTTTATTCTGAAAAAAAAAAGAAAAAAAAGAAGGAAAATAAATGCAGGCAAAATTCTTGCCAGTGCATTCCAGAACTTCAAAATTCATAGGCATTGGACATACCTGCTTTCTCGTTTTTCCGACTTGTATTCTATGGCTATCATTAAGAGCTTTAGTTTC
Organism: Mesitornis unicolor; assembly: GCF_000695765.1. Classification (NCBI taxonomy): domain Eukaryota; kingdom Metazoa; phylum Chordata; class Aves; order Mesitornithiformes; family Mesitornithidae; genus Mesitornis; species Mesitornis unicolor. Next base: position 132,076 of record NW_010171232.1, read on the forward strand.
GCAAACACCAGCCTGCAGAAAAAGAAGAGGCCAAGAGTCAGTCCTTTTTCACAAACAACATCAGAGATGTTGAGATGGCTGCAGGGTATGTATTTTCTTTGAGAACTTACACTAAAATATTTTCTTTTTTTTTCCAGTTAAGTATATAAAGAACATATATTAAGGTCTTTCTGTTTTGAAGATAATGAACACGTATTTTCCTAAAAATATAAACTGACAAGTTGAGAACAGTAGCATAAGCACCAACACTATGTTACTAACTCTATTTAAGCAATAATAACAAAAGTCATGATACATAACATAAAATTGCATTTGGCTATAATTGTGGATGTTTTGAGGAAACTTTTAAAACCTTTGCTGAAATTCAGCCACATGTTGATTGTAGTGTGGATTCCTTAGAAAATATGTTGGTACTGAAGAAAAATACACTATAAATTAGTCAATATTTGCCAACTACTGCCACAGAGAAACAGCATGACTGGAAGGAATTTCTGACCCAGATATGGGAAGTACATTATGATACTGTAATTTTTTTTTTTTCAGTTGTAGAAGTCTGTATAAGAGGCTATTTATTAAAACAACTCAAGGGTGATACTCAGAGACTTGCAGAACTGTGAGCTAGCACATCATTTGCTTCAAGCTAATAGGCATTCTGAGAATAAAGAAACCAGCCTGTTTTTTAATTAACTAGAAATTATTTTCCAATTTTGTCATTGAAGTGTATGAAAATTCAATGCTACTTGCTTCCTGTTTTATTAATTTGTCACAATTATTCTAGGGTTCACCATTCAGATTAGATGGCTGCCATCATCTGTATCAGACACTAACTTATCCAGTGCTCAGTGTTTCTCTACAAGCTTCCCTTCTTTCAATATATTTTGAGAATATTTTTTTAAGCAAATATAAGCAATGCTCTGCATATCTTGCAACAGTCATGTGCTTAGCAGAACGCAAGGAAATGGCTGCTGAACTGATAATATTGCCCTTCTATAATAAGTTCAGAAATCACAGTGAACAACTGATGTCTGCTATTTCTTCAGGATAACAGAATAATTACAGGTAAGCCTGGTTCTGACAATGCTGAGGCAATGTGCTGCATATCACATAAGGATATAAATAATAGAATTTTGCAATGTAATACTTGAGTATATTTTTTCTTTAAAAATTTCTGTTTTCAAGTACTATAAAAGTATTTATGTAGGCTTCTTGTTCGGGAAGGCAAGTGATATCTCAGTCTTGTGAAGTAACACAGGAAGATAGACAGGGGCAAGATTTATTTAACTTTTTTTCAAAATCAATTAGAACACTACCCTCAGAACTACAGCCAATATCAGAAATGGGCAGACAAAATCCTGACAGTTACTGAATTGTTAATTAACCCATCAACTCTCACAATACTAACAAGTTAATGAAGCCTATCAGCTTCAAAAAAAGAAAAATAAAATTTAAAAAATAATTTTCAAATATATTAATACTAGAGTAGTCTATATGTGGTATTAAGACCATTACATATCTACTTTGTAAAAAGATGACATGATAAAATACAACTTCATGAGCCGTGAATGTCAAGAGTTCTAAACCTTTTTTTTTTTTACTACGTGCATTCCTTTAGGAAACACATTTTTCTTCCTTTTTTTCTAGTATTTGATTATACACACACGCACACACACACACACACATATGTCTTCCTAAATAGAAAAAAACAAACAAAACAACAAACCCAACATAAAGAGATAACAACAATGCTTCCTAAATATTTGGCATCACATTCTTATCTAAAGATTTACTAAAAAATAGGTTTATGTGCACTTGGCCATGCAATTAAACATTAGGATTAATAATTTTATCACCATCTAACTGTATAGTGCAAAAGTAGTTTAGTATGATTAAAATGAGAAACAGAAAGATCTTATAGCTCCTTTTTCCCCCAGGTATATAAGGAAACTTGTAACAAGAAGCTAGAATACCTTTTATCTGAAATTGTTATGTAGAAGTCCACAAAAATTGTCAATGACAGTACATGAGGCATTAATTTCTACTTTATTTTCAACTGTCAGCATCATCTGCTAACTACTGATGAACACAGATGGTCATGAACAAAGGCTCTTGAGAATTTGAATCTTACTGTTTCTATCTACTTAGAGAGAAATAAATTGGTTTTGACATTAAATCTTTCTTCTTTACTGGCAAGACTATCATTGACATAAATTAACCATAGATATCTGCTGTATTATTTGCATGTGAAAGCACTGGGAGATTTACAATTTAAAGAAATAATCATTCTCCTTTCTGAGCAGCAAAACATGAAGATATAACCTTGATTCCTTCTGAAGTATTTAATTTTGTACCAAACATTAATACAAGGATTTTAATTAGAAAACCTACTAGAAGGAAGTTTTTTCTTTTCAAACAAATTTTTGATTGAAATCTGGTACACCATAAATCACCCAGGTTTTTTCCTCAGGGTCATTTATAACATTGTTTTCTGAACTGTTTTTGACAAAGAAATAGGTATTTTCCTCAGGAGAGAAAAAATACTTTCAATACCTTTTGGTACTTGATAGTATGCTTAGTTCCTCTGGAGTTGGAAGTATGATAATATCAGGTACTTTTATGGAACAGCAGTGTCTAAAACCAGTGCAGCCAATGAGGTTTGTATGTTGGAATGCAAATTATCATAATATATACTTAATAACCCAAATATCCCTTTTAAAGGTTTATTAATGACAGGTTTATCTAATTTCCAATCACATGAAACTGGCAAAAGCATGGGCACCTTGTGCTTTCAAACTACATCTGGGTTCTTCCAGATGCTGAGCACTTGTGTATTGCTTGGAGAAGAAAAAAAAAGTAAGGAAATATTCCAGTAGTAGAATTTCACAGAACTATTTAAAAATTTAAAAGTAAGCACTGATGTAAGTGGTTATCTGATCATGTGTAAAATTATAAGTTTGTTAGTACAAAAAGAGTACTGAACTACTATTACAGTTATTTCCACTTATAATACCGTTTATTTTAAATGACTGTTGATTTACTATTTACACCTCAGAAAAATAGCCAGAACTTTGAGCATTTTGCAAAAGGATAAGAAGCTCTAATAGGCCAGCTCATAAATATAGAAAAATGAAAAAATTACAGGTGTGCCATGTGTATGTGTAATAATGCAGATGTTTCTGGATCTATGATTGCTATGTATTCTACACTGATGTGGAGCAGAAGTAATTCCACTGAAATAATAAAATCATTAGCTTAAAGAAAAGTGAACAATACTAGTGAGGAGTTTAGTTTACTAGAGAGGCTTTAGTTAAGTGGGCAGTTCCATGTCAAACAAGAATTTTAACCATAATCTCAGCTGTGAAGAGTCACAGGCATACTACATACTTATGTTTTCAAGCATAATCCCATCTGAGCAATAAAATGAAACACAGTTCAATTTCATATTTTGCAAGTTATGAACTGGCTACAAAGACATTCTTACTGCCAGGTTCAGTTCATGCCAATTCATTTAAGAATGCACTTTTAAATTTCTTTAGTTTACTACATTTCTGATTTTGCCTTTTATTAAAACATGACTATGACATTTGATTGAATGAGTGACTTAAAAAACAGAACCAACATCAAATGGGCCTGATTTAACATACATTAAGAGGAGTGGACACCATTCATATGCTGTTTCCACTGCTAGGTCAAATTTGAATTCATAGATGTGCTAGCCTCACTATGAAAAATCTTGAGTGGAGAATGGTGGGCCTAGAACTTGTGTGAAGGTTAACCTTGCATTAGTAAATATTAGAAGGCCCGTGAGAAGACTCTACATTAGTGGGAGACAGTTTGGTTAGTTTATTCTTCAATCATCATCATCTACACCTGGTCCAACAATATTCAGGGGCATAGAATGATAGGAATTGCATTTACATATTGAAAATATATTGGAGGGAGTATGTTCACACAGTACATGCACATATACTCATAAATAAAACTTGCAGACTGATTTACGTTCTATTTCCACCTAATTCTTCATCCTGGTGTTGATATCAGAAGCTTGAAATTCATCAACAATACTGAGTGTCCCATCCCCACTGAAAGAGATGTTTCTGCACTCTATTTTTGTTATCCAAATGGTATGGCAGCCTATTTTCCAAAGAATCACACGTCTAGTCCAGCAACCAAGACCAATAACCTGAGGAAGCAGCACATGTGATTTAGCTTTAGGGTTTTAAAATGTGATTGATTGCATAAATTTTAAAAGTTAAATTACAGAAACTGTTCTCAAAGTCTGTGTATTTTGTGGGTAGGTGATCACATTAAGCCTGTCCACTGATTTTATTTCCCCTTCACAAACCAGTGCAACAGACTTTTTTTGCTCTCTTTCACTTTTTTTGTATATTGAATAGTCAATTCCTACAGTAATAAAAATACCTATGCTTCAAACTCATTAATAAGTAACGCTACATTTTAATTTTCAATGTTCATTAATTAACCTCAAATTAATAGAGTTATTGAAATGTTGGAAAATTTGAGCTAAATCTTTTCCTTTAATTTAAACTAGGAAACACAGTTAATTAAGCCTCCAGATAATCAAATGCTTGAGGAGAGCTCCAAAGTTTAGACATATTTCTAAATTTCTAAACCCTTTCTTTATTGATTATTTGATCTCAGCTCTACCAGCACAGTTAATGAATGTCAGCTTTATGTCAAAGACAGTTTCAGTCACACAGTTCGAAGAACTTGTATAGATATTGAACCATGTTTGACTGGTTTGGCATGCAAATTTAGTTTTCATTATTGTAGTGAGTGTAAACAGCACAAATTACTATTCATGCTGAATATAAGACAAATTTCTAAAATACCTTATGAAATTTTCTATTTCAAGACATCCAGGCAAAATTTTGTGCTTACAGTAATAAACACTTTCCTTCAATAACCTAGTCACCATCTGGTTAACACAGTGGAGGGATGGATTATGATACCCTTCATTTTACTAGCAAATTGAGGACTGGGCTCTGTCATAGCTACATCCCAGATTTTTAAATGGATAACATTTGACTAACAGTTGTTTCTCCCTCATTTTTATGCCATAACCTATTTTTATGCTAATATAAAAATCAGAAAAGGTGGGAGAAGTGGGAGAACTTAAGGCAAATTCATTCTCCTTTACATAAGAGACGATATCTTCTTCCTCTGTTGCCTCCTCTATGAATGGAGTCTGCAGAAGTTTTCCTACATTACCTAGTTAGACATGAAATACTGTATGCTTCAAATACTCCTTTCTCATTACAGAATGAGACATATTTCACTTGTTAAAAGCAGTTTGCAACCAGAGTTTCCACAGAGTTCTGGATGCCACAGTGCTTAAATTACTTCACTAGATCTGTTGCAATTAATGAATAGTTTCCTTGGAATGGGACATAAGCGAAGACGGTGATGCTAACAACCACTATTCAAAGAATGGGAATCATTGACAGTCAGCTGAATGTGAGCTGGCAGTGTGCCCAGGTGGCCAAGAAGGCCAATGGCATCCTGCTCTGCATCAGGAACGGTGCGGCCAGCAGGACTAAGGAAGTGATCCTTCCCCTGTACTCTGCACTGGTGAGGCCACACCTCAAATACTTTGTTCGGTTTTTGTGCCCCTCACTACAAGAAAGACATTGACTTGCTGGAGCGTGTCCAGAGAAGGAAAACAAAGCTGGTGAAGGGTTTAGAGCACAAGTCTTATGAGGAGCTGGGATTGCTTAATCTGGAGAAAAGAAGGCTGAAGGGAGACCTTATTGCTCTGCACAACTACCTGAAAGGGGTTTGTAACAAGGTGGGGGTCAGTCTCTTTTCCCTGGTAGCTAGTGATAGGACAAGGGGAAATAGCCTCAGGTTGCACCAGGAGAGCTTGAGGTAGGATATTAGGAGGAATTTCTGACTGAAAGGGTTGTCAAGCATTGGAACAGGCTTTCCAGGGAGGTGGTTGAGTCACCATCCCCAGAGGTGTTTGATAGATCAGTAGATGTCATGCTTAGTGACATGGTCTAGTGGCAGACTTAGAAGGTCTGCTTCAATGATTGGACTCGATGATCTTAAAGGCCTTTTCCAACCGAAACCATTCTATGATTCTGTATCTTGAAGCATTTCTATGATTACAAGAAACAATAGGACAGCACTTAAGAGTAAATAACTCAATTTAAATGGATTGTTGATTAATTTGTTCAACACAGAAAAAAATTATGCTTTCAGTTACAATCACTTAATTCCAAATCTCTTCTGAAAACAGGCATTAAAATGTTTGGAATACTTCCATGCAGTGACTGCTTTAATGTTTATTTTATTGGATCCCATCTGATGCAGTAACATTAGTTAGTTAGTAACATTTAGTTAGTTAGTAATATTTTGAGACCGCATTTGGAATATTGTGTTCAATTCTGGGCCCCTCAGTTCAAGAAGGACAGGGAGTTGCTTGAAAGAGTCCAGCGCAGGGCCACAACGATGATTGAGGGAGTGGAGCATTTCCCTTATGAGGAGAGGATGAGGGAGCTGGGTCTCTTTTGCTTGGAGAAGAGGAGATTGAGGGGTGACCTCATTAATGTTTATAAATTTGTAAAGGGCAAGTGTCAGGAGGAAGGAGCTCTTCTCTCTGATGTCCAATGACAGGACAAGGGGCAATGGGTGCAAGCTGGAGCATAGGAGGTTCAATCTGAACATGAGGAAAAACTTTTTCACTGTGGGCATGACAGAGCACTGGATCAGGCTGCCCAGAGAGGTTGTGGAGTCTCCTTCTCTGGACACATTCAAAACCAATCTGGACACGTTCCTGTGTGACCTGGTCTGGGTGATCCTGCTCTGGCAGGGGGGTTGGACTGCATGATCTTTCAAAGTCCCTTCCAACTCCTGAGATTCTGTGATTAGGACTGTAGCAGAGTGAAAATGTCTCTTGCAGAAACCTTAGATTTCACTTGCCATGAAAGCAAATACTTATGTATATTAATATGTATTTCTACTTACTCACAAACTGCAGGAAAGGACAAACCCACAAAGGCACTAGACAGATATTCTGTATACATTTCATTTGCAACTCCCTCCAGGTAGTATTTCTGCCACGTATCCTCTTCAATCTAAACCAAACAAACACAGATGCAAAGTTGTGAGTAAAACCAAACGTTTTCTTAAAAATTTACAAACAACTGATTAAACATGAATCAGATTTTTTAAAATAAGTAGACTGTTATGGCAATTAATATTGTTTATTTTTACAGAATTTCCTGGAATGCCAAAAAAAAAAAAAAAGAGTTAATGTAGTCAGTAAATCAAGTATGCCATGTAAAAAGAATATTTCCAATTCCTGCCAAGCACATAGAGCACAAGGTGAAATAAGATTGTGGAGAGCTTGAGGAAAGGTTTCTCAATTTTCTCTTTCTGAAAATTCTCTAGTGAAATTGTTGCATTATATTGTTATTGGAATCTCTCTAACAATGTTTCAATTATTTTTACCTTGTTTAGAGGCTGATCAGCAGTCAAAACCCATTCTGTCTTTCTTTTTTTCTCTACATCTACAACTAACAAAGAAATATGAAAAGCAAATTAACTAATTTCTTCAATGGTCATCAGTGTTTTAGGACAACAACTGCAGAAAACCTTAATTGCTAAATTTATAGATCTTTTACTCATGGAAGTATGAAAGAAAACAAATCAGAGGTGCTATAGGACTATGATCATAACCTCAATATATTTGCCTAAGCAGAAGTTTCCAGTGATATTTGAGACGCACATGCAAACCCACCTAGATTCCAGCTGCTGCCCTGGGGTCTGTGAATGCTATATCATATCTATAAAGCTTATGTCTCAGATACTCTATAAGGTCTTTTAATTAGACTCAAACACCTATATTAAAGTAATTGGATTGAGCCACTTAGTATCTATCAGCAG